>NC_087123.1:911590-1214621 GCF_030705265.1 Helicoverpa armigera | reverse complement strand
TCAAGATACATTTTCATTCAACTTTTTACTCGCGTCCGGAGCACATTGTAAAAAATAATTTCACTTTAAAACTGTAACACAGGTAATTTAATTTGTCACCGTGCAAGTACAAGAGTGCAGGCTTATAAACCTGTAGGCTTTTTTGAATATGAGTAAATGAATTTTAAATTCTTCTTTTAAATTAACGCTTTTCAACGTTTATTTACCGTCATCTTTTTTTTATTATCCCATTGCAGGACATTATGCTTTACTCTATATCATTTCATACAGAGTAGAAAGGAATGAGCTTAAATGAAAAAGTTAGCTCAAATCGGATTGGTGATTTTAGACTTTTTATATCTAAGGTTTGCTTACAAAACTTTTATACCATAATTATTTCTCTAAGATTACCTACAAACTGAGGCCGAAAGAGAATTGAAAACCTCCTCCTTTTTGTGAAATCGGTTGACAAAAGACAAAATATATACACACTTATGTATGCGACGACATAGATGATAATACCCAGTGAAGTGACTTTATTCTTTTTTCGCTTGGAGACAAGTTACAAACTTGACTATCTATACGAGGTCATTCACCTATGATTGGAGTTTGAAGGGATAATGTTGTTTTAATCTCTATACAATGTGAATATATAGTGAAGTTTTATATGGTTTCGTTGGTACTGAATAAAGATAAAGGTTAAATGGGTTTTTGATGTATTCAGTGTTTTTGCACGTGGGCGGTATGATGTGGCTTTGTTTTTTACCTCTTTTGTTTCGGTAATAGGGTAAGGGGAATGACTGCTAGACACCACAGGAAAAAATTAGTTAGATGGGAAAATATTTCGGGATGATGGGTGAACAACACGGGGTGTATTATTGTAAAAAAAAAACTATATAAGTACCTATGTATATTAACATATTTTCCATGACCATCATTTCTATATTTCTTGCAACGGAATTATCATGAATTTAAATAAGTCGTTCTTTTTTATCTTAAAATATTACTCCGAGTAAAAATACAGCGGTAAATATTTTCAAGTAGTAAACGTTTTAAATAGCATTTTGTTCAGTATAATTATGGGCTACTGTTGGCTCAGTGCCCAAAGTCGATAGGCTTTTCCACTCTGACGAAACCTAATAGTAAAGCTAGTAGCCGTATGGAGAACTCTCTAATAATAATAATTGGGAGGGTATTAACCTCTAATAATTACACTAATACCTTGTAGTTTTGATCCGTAGTACGAAGTAAAACAATAAATACAATGACTAGAAAAATTACCCAATTTTAGAGATATAAAGAAAGTCAAAATGAAATAAAGAAAATAGAACGAAATAAAAAAAAAATACAGAAGAAATTATTAGTTATGGCCGACTTATATCAATAATCATAGTAGTTAGGCATAATGAGTTCTTTCAATAATACCTACCTAACCACTTTAGAGTCTCTTTCAAAGCTCTCTAAATTCCTACATTTCAGTTTCACGTCCTCAATTCCTTCACTCCAAACCATTAAATCAGATCTAGTTGCCTCAAGCCATTCCTTCTACCATAAGTCATAAGATTTAAAATAACCTGTCAGGATCGCATACATTTCTCAAGGCACGATGTATTTCCTACCAGCCTGCAGTGTTGCCAATCTCACGACAAATAACATTTTTAAAATTGCAACTTTTCGAAAATACAGATACGGGCTTCGAACCGTTTAATAGTGATTTACGATCCGATAAAAATTTCAACTTTCCACATTAAGGTGTCAAGTTGCTTTTATTGTATAACTTAGTTTTGCTGCCACGGTAACTTAAAGTTATTGTGTTAAAGAAGCAAAAGTTTCAACTTTAAATAATAGTTTCCTTTTTTGTTCGCTCGGAAGCAGATTAAAGGGGATTAAATTGTTGGGAATATTTTTAGTGATTATGGTGAACATTTTTTTAAATGATCAATCTTTTTGTAGCTAAAACGGTACTTAGCAACCATTTAAGAAATAATCAAAGAATCGGTAAGTTTTTGTGTGAGTACAGTTCTGAGTAATACGATATGTATGTTTGTAAATAGGTCTTATTTATTTTTTCAGGCAGAACATCAAAATACTGATCTATTTTGAGTACCCAACCTCACAACCTTCCACGAAATAAAATTTCCATCTTCCTTTGTTCCAAACTCAGTATGGAAATATATCATAGCTAGAATGATGGATTTATTTTCCACCGATTCCGAGAGGCCAAAAAGACCTCATAAAAATGCCCCCAATATACTTCCGTAAGCCCTCGTATTGATCAAGCAAAAGCACTAGATGTTGGCAATATCAATAAAATATTATGAGTATATTTTTGCATAGTCGTTCTAACATGAAAGGTATTGACCGAATACGACTTGAGGTCCAAATCTTTGGGTGGAGCCCACTTTTTTTACAAAAAAATATGTGACCCAAAACCTTCATGGATTTACAGGATTTATAAAAACGTAATACATAGTTGACACTCTGTATAATCGGCCATATACCTATCGGCAAAATGTACAGCCAAAGAAAATCGCTTTTAGGTACAAAAATATGTGTCCCGGTCTGAGCTTTATTTGATCCCTAACCTTCCTTCGTATATATCATAGCGTATTTTCTCTTTTATACAGGCAAATAAAGACTTATGTAGATTTACATAAATCAAGGGTTTGGGTGTTTAGCCGATGAATGTCATAGGTCGTAAAAAAATGAAATAAAACTCCTAAATAGATACTTCTTACAGAACCTTATCTTTGCGACTGATCAATTTTCCGAGACCTCCGCTAAGTTTCACAAAGAGCCACCATTCACAAACCCATAGAAATATTATCAGATTTTTTCAAGACTCAGCAAAAATACTAAAACGAATATCTGACACCATTCAAGCGTTATGTACTTGTTGGGTCCTATGCGGCTGTGAAACTTCCATCCAGAAGCCCAAAGCAATTTGTACTTAATTTTGAACGCCATAAAGTTGATTTCTCTTTGAGAACTCATCCATTTTGATGGCATCGTAAATTACCAAAAGGTATTT
Organism: Helicoverpa armigera; assembly: GCF_030705265.1. Taxonomy (NCBI): domain Eukaryota; kingdom Metazoa; phylum Arthropoda; class Insecta; order Lepidoptera; family Noctuidae; genus Helicoverpa; species Helicoverpa armigera. The sequence goes on along the minus strand of NC_087123.1, from coordinate 1,211,611 downwards.
TCGGTTAGTGTGGGCTCTATTTGGAAAGGGATATGGGCTATTATAGTTTGAAATTATGTGGGTATTATCTTTGTGATCGCCGTAGACCTAGATCGTTCACAGTGTTGTGATGCGTACATGTTTTATTAGAAGGGTCTCTTGTCGATATCAGATGAAATAACAGTTTGTAGAAGAAAATTAGGATGTCTACAGAAACACCTTTATATACCAATATCTATGCGCATGATATGAGCGTTTCTTAGAATATATTTTGATCACCAGATCAGTCAATATATAATGTTTTTAAATCAGTTTCTTGGTATGTGAAACATTGGCCCTTTTACAGAAAATATTCTACATTGTTTTCATTTATTTAAACATCGATTCACTTAATATGTATGTAACTGTTATATTGACTGCCAACTTTGTTTCGCAACCCTTTCATGTTTAGCAATATACATTATGTATAAAATTACCTCAAAATCAACAGCCTGAAGCTTCATCAAAATTTCAAAGCTGAAGATAAAGATAACAACTTATCTGAATATTCATACAACAAAACCGAACCCGTCTAAAACTTATTGTATTTCTAAACCTGAACATAACATCAAAAACATTTCTAATCGCAAAGTTTTCAAACTAATCCAACAATATTGAAACTCAAAAGGCTTAAACGTCAATAAAGTTTAAAGTTATTAATAAAATAACAAGTCGACAGTCCTTTGTAAACTGTAACACCTTGTATAGAACCAACTGATCTTGTAAAAACCATTTTTTAAACCCCTTACCTTACATTACAGGTTTATCTTAATCTAATGCGATAGTTAAACACATTATTAAGTCAAAACGTAAAAGATATCGATTGGACAGTCAAAACTTCTAATTTATTTTATAAAAAAGTTGTTCATCGTCGACATTTAATTACAAAATAAACCGATTCTCAAACTATGTTATTTCAGTGATCACGCATTTAGAACATCATTCTTGTAGACTAGCTACTAGTCGACTGAAATTTTCTCTGAAAATATCATCATATTTTTGTTACCAGTATAGTTTATTTCAACCTGCCTCGTTGGTCTAGCTGTCGCAAGTGCGGCTGCTGAGCACGAGGTCTCGGGTTCGATTCCCGAGTCGGGCCGAAATCGCTTTGTGGGTTTTAGAAGACTTTCACAAAGCAGCCCGGAGCCTGGAAGTTGGTGATTGATACACCCGTGCATCGGAGAGCACGTAAATGTCGGTCCTGCGCCTGATCTCTTTCCGGTCGTGTCGGATTACCGTCCCATCGGGTTATGAGAGTGAAGGAATAGTGAGTGCACCTGTGTCTGCGCAAATGCTCGTGCACTATAATATGTCCTGCGTAGTTGGCTAATCTCCTTACATGAGGACAGCCGCCGTAGCCGATAATCGGCTAGGAGGACATCATCATCATAGTTTATTTATGTTCTTAGCTAATTCATAAACAGTATTAACTGTAAAATTCAATTAAATAATTATAGAAGCAATTAATTAATTTTAAACACTCAAAATAGCTTTGTTTCCTCCCTTTCATATTTTACAATAATATCTCCAGTTACGAGACGAGGTGGTCATTATTTCGAATGGTATGAATTTAACTCCGGCTTTCTCATTATCTTCCCCATCAATATTTTATACATGGAGAACAAATTGACAAGCGGAGGTGTCATAGCCGAAAATCTCCTAAGAAAATAGCGCGTCAAATGCGGGAGTGCGGGGAACGAGGAATGTCACTGTCTCCACCCTTATATGCCTTCTTTGGGACTCGCCCATTTTTTCTAATACCAGTTATCTCCAAGAACTCAAACGCCTCGTTAGTTCACTCATAATTGATAGTTTTACCACCAATCCTACATATTTGACCTACAAGAAGGCACCTGACCTACCCGCCGTATGGCATCTCCGCTCTTTCCCTACTCCGTGATTTAATTGTATACGATTTATAATAATTTCCATCGGGTTTGTCCATCTCAGTAACATTTCAACCTGAATATGTCATTTTCATTAAATATCTCTTTGACATGGTATCTGAGTGGAAAGTTATCGGTCGTAATGAAATGGTAAAATAAATTGTACATTTAATTAATTGCTGATTTTAATGTTTACTTCGGTGCAAATGAGTTTTTTATCGTTGTGATATTAATTTAAATCTCTTATTTGATTTTTAATACAAAATACTTTTATGAATGTTGCGAACTGTTTAATAAAAGAGAGGAATTCCATGCCTAAGTCTGTGTTTCCTGATAACTCCAACCTGAGAGTCTTCAAGACAAGAGATCACTTAATCAATGAATTAATCCTCTACTAATCTATCTAAAATACTAAAAAAGGAGCGATAAAAACGTTAATTGAAACTCCAACATAATTGTGCACACACTATCGGGTTTAATTAGCGAAATTGCTCGCGGATAACACTTTCAGCGGATAATGTATCATCGTCACGCGATGGTTCGGATATTGGAATTGAAATGTAGTAAAGTGAACAATCGGTTATTGCTGATTTTGTAGGTCAGGTGTGGGTGAAAGATTTCAAAGTAGAGGTTTATCGTCACAGTTGAAAAAACGTCTACTTCCAGAGATAGGCCTCTTCCAATCTAAGGGGGTTCTGCCCAAACTCATCTCGCCGTGAGCGTGAAGTAGAGTTTTTTTTTCATTTTGTACACAATCATTTTTGTTTTTGTTTTTATAACCGTTTTTAGGGTTCCGTACCCAAAGGGTAAGACCCTATTGTTTTCGCTCCTCTGTCCGTCCGTTCGTCCGTCTGTCACCAGGCTGTATCTCATGAAGCGTGATAGTTAGAGAGCTGAAATTTTCACGGATGATGTATTTCTGTTCCCGCTATAACAACAAATACTGAAAACTAGAATTAAATAAATATTTCGGGGGGATTTTGTAATATCATTATGAAGTGCCTCTATTTACCCTGACAGTATTATAGCACCTACTTACGTTTTTGAAATGAATGAATAGAATGCACCTTAGAAATGGGTAAGCGTGAAAGACCTTGTATAAAATATATGTATTATAAACATTTTTAATTCCTTATCTTTACGCCTTATACTTTTATGGAGACTATATATTTTTATTATACTGACGTGTTGATAATAAAATTCAATGTGTAATGGTCTGAGAAAGGAGATAGGTACTTAGGTTTTCAACATCAGGTGTTGCTAGGTACCTACTTAGGTATCGATCCTGAACTTTTACATATCGATAAACTGAAATTAATGATAATCGATTTCAAAATCGAACTGAGCGGCTATTCTATAGAACTGACCTGATTTTCGTTGCCATAATATATCATCATCATCCAATGTCCTATTCGTTAAAGTTAGTAGTTTAAACCTGATGCTTTATTGGTTCGATTAATTGGCGAATAGAAAATATATCCAAAATGTTGAATTTCCGTGGACAATTTCAAATCTTTAAAAAGCAAATACGAATTAATGGCTGACCATTTAACCATAATAAACAACAGAAAGATAAATCCTTGCATTAGTAAATATTTATCCTACGATACCAGAATATTACCTACTACTACTTATATGAGTTAGCCAGTGCATACGTTATTAGCTTAATGGGCACCTCTAATGCTCAGACTATATGAGCGTGTAAGGGTGCGTCCTACATGGGCGAATCGCAAACGCGAAGCGAATCTACGCTACCCCGTACCGTATCGCGCAACGTCGTGTCGTCTTCATCACAGCCTTTTTATAATCGTCCCACTGCTGGACACAGGCCTCCTCTCACACGGAGAAGGATTGAGCATTAATCACCACGCTTGCTCAAGATGCTGCTCCTCGAGATGTTTTCCTTCACCTTTCAATCAGCCATTGGTGTCCAAGATTTACTTAGAAAGTACAAACAAAAGAAAAGTTGCAATGGTACTTGCCTGACCTGGAATCGAAACCAATACACTAATACATGAGAGGTTGGTACTTTACCTACTAGGGCACCCGATGTCATGTTGGCCATCAAAAGAAAATCGCTTCACGTAGCTTCACGTTCGCATCCAAGTCGCTCAGACAGGACGCAGGGAGGATTTATTTGCGTTTATACGGATATAGGATTTTTTTGTTCGTTTTGCAATGAGCAGTTTGATATCTTACTTTGTAGCTCGTTAATAAATTGGCAATGATGTTGTAATGGATCGTTTTTTGTGTTTTTAATGCAGAAGTATCGAATGTGCTTTTAGTGCATCCGATGTTTCAATTTTTATGTAGATTCTTTTGTTTTGTTTACGTAAATTTTACGTTTTGGCATTTTGCGCTTTGATGGAGAATTTTAAATCGTAGTGGGTAAACCCTATTTTATTTATTCATATTTATAATTGACGTTTATTTTGTAACTTATTTGTTAACGTACTTCTTTGTAAGTATTATATACATATAACCATTTAAAAGCGTATAAAGTAGGATTTTAAACTGTTAAATACATGGCATGAAACTCCTTCACCATCGATCAATTCTCAAACAAAATCACGTTTCAAAATCAGAACCCTTCAATCACTAATTTCTTGACCCAATGACGTCATCAAATGCAACCCTCTCACTGCCGTTGGTACAAAACGTGGTTGACGTACCGAGAAGTTGTACAACCGTCGTGCCTTTGAAACTGTGAAGTCAACCAGTCAATGGTGACGGGGTACATGTGACCGCGGTTACCACGTGCGTTCTGCGGGTGGAATGCGATGTGAATTCAGTGGGTGTTTTAGGGTTGGTTGTGAAAATTATACTTAAGAGTTTTTTTTCTGATTGATGATTTAGATAGGTAGATGATGATTGAAGTTATTTTGGTATTTTTTAAATTATATTATTGGTATTTGAAATAATTTTATTTTCTTTTTTTTCGGATATAATTGTAGCACCTATGTAGTAAGTTATATAAAGATCTCCTTTTGTGAGTACTTTTTTTGACTCGATCTTTTTTATAGACCTTACCTATTAATAACTATTTCGAAAGCAAATATAGATCGTCAACTCTGCTTTACTGAATATTTATTTATTTATTGCCTGTTAAATTAATAGTAGCTACAATAAAACAATGATTACTAACAAGCCCAAGTGAAGCGAAACAGACAAACAGACCAGATCTTGTGCCCGGATGTCGGCCCGGGTATTTGTGGCGTGACTTACGACCCACATCCGGCCACCATATTTGCTTTACTTACGCCACTTCCGGCCCCGAAGGTTTCGTAATGGCAGTTTGATAAATACTGTAGTAATCAATTAGTATGGATTTTGGGTAGTTTATCGGTTAATTATCCGTAGTGTTCTGGGAAACTGAAATTGTATTAATCTTGATATGGCCTGAAATTCCAGGCCATTTATCAAATATGGTAATTCCATATTGAAATATTTTTACAGTTTAGTAGAACACTACCTATTAGTGATATTTTATAGGTTGGTTACTTACGTAATATCTCCCATAGTTTATTTATTTACAATTAAAATTAAAAACTATTATAATAAAAAGCTAATACTTAAAACCGAAAACTTAGACAACACAATTTATCCATGCTAAAATGATAAACAGAAAACATTATGTCGTTTGTTTTTACCTAAAGACTCCAAAACTACTGAACCGATTTGAAAAATTATTTCTTCTCACTGTCGGAAAGCTATCCCCGAGTAAGATAGGCTATATTTTACCCAGGCACGGGCAGTAGAACCCGCAAGACGCGGCTGAAACCAGCGAAAACAGATACTCTACAATAGGGTAGTGTCCAGGGTCGAAATAATGAAATAATATTTAGTCCGCTTTTTAGATAATCAAAAAATATTGGATACGTATTTTTTCTTTTTTTAATTAAACATAAAATGACAAAGATAATACACTTCAAAAATTAGGAGTGGGGGCCTTTTACGTCACAGTGTCCTGAAAATTGTAGCAACTTGTGACGTCACACTCAACTTTAACACGCTATATCTTAACAAGTTCTGATCCAATTTAAAAAAGAAAAAATACGTATCGCTTAATTTTGGACAATCTATAAGACGGACTAATTATTATTTTTTAGGAAACTAGCCTATTCGATTCGCAATAATGTGATCCTCACTTGAAATGTTTCGCAAAATATATAAATACAATAACATAAAGGCCTCCTTCAAAAGAGTTCAAATGAAAATCCACTCAACTTAGGTGCACACTAGCACTAAACAATGAATATTGGCCACGCACGGTGCATCTCCGGTTGTAACTCCGGTCTCAATAACGATCGTCCGGTAAATTTCCGACGGTAATCCCGTATCTCTAGAGAAATATAGCGTGGTACATATTTCAGTTTAACGTTAGAATGAGAGGTTTGAAACATTGCTTTATGATTACTTATTAACTTAATGAACAGGAATTACTCTGGATAAAGGTAAGATTATAAATTTTCATATTGAGAACCGTAGGCCGGTTTTGAAGTCTGTTAAATTACTTCAAGTTGTAAGGCATGTATCTTGAATTATTAGTGCTTATTGGCAATAAACACTTCCTCCTCAAAAGGCAAATATCCTCAGTCTATAAAAAAATTTGTATCATTGCTTTTCCCATTATTGGAGTTGTAATAACCTTGAAACACGCATGCACAAACGCACGTCTATAAATACAGTAAGTTTTTGAAACATGCATTCTATAAAATCTGAAGTATTCATATGTGAAAACCTAATTCAGAAAGGCATCTACAGCATGTATACAACAGTCTATCGTGGATCAAGAGACTAAGTGACTTCGCCCATTAAGGCAGGCAAAGAGGCTTAGTCGCCCATAAAATTGTCCCAAAAAGGTGGCATATGAGGTTCCCATCCGTTGGGAAACTATCGCTGTAATCCTATTGGTTGTCATGTTTCTAAAGAATGTGTGTGTAATAAAAGTTTAAGTGGGCGAAATCTATTCATTCTGTAAGGAAGGAGTTTGTAAGCATTGAAAGGAACGTTATTTACGGAATTGATGTAAAAGCTATCATATTTATGTCCTTTCTGATATTTTCGTGTATCTGGATAATAAACATGTTGGATTTCCAATCGTAGTGCGGGACGATCACCTACGAGGTGGTCATACAATCTGAAAAGGTTGTGAGTAGGTGCTGGATACAGGCTGTTTCCATACCGGTCCTTTTGGAAATTAATGTGAAAAACATATGTTCAGAAGTGGGAGTAGTATAGCTTAGATGATGATGATAATGGATACTAAATCTTATCTTTAGCGGATTAAATGTTTACCCTATCAATGGTAATACTCAAGATAGTGTTATTATTTGTGGACAAAAATAATCCCGAAATACATTTTTTCTCAAAGTAAACGTGCCAACAAAATACTTATAATACGTAGAAAAATATTGGTCTTTCGAACAGCTTAACCTACTATGTGTCGCTGATAGAATTAAATCTAATATCGTCGTGTTCCCAAGAGACGGCTTGAACCAATGTAATATTGTAACCTCTTTCATAAAAATACACGTACGTACAATAGGGCTTTTAGGAAATATTATTTTTGAAAATCTTAAGTTCATTTTCTATTGATAAAGAAAAAATATCCCTGTAACAAATAAAATGACTGATTGGTCTATAGGCTCAAAACCTGATAAACAAGGTTCTTTATTATATTTCTGGTTTGGTTTAATATTCCTTTAGATGTTCGTTTGTTTAGAAGCCCGGAGTTACGTTGGTCAAACTCCTGTTTATCAAATCACCTATGCACATATGCCAGTATCGTGTCTCATTGAAACACTCCTTTTTGGCTTAGTTCATCTTTGCACAGCAATGCATATAATTTGACCAAACTACACTTAAATCAAAAAAGTAATTTTCGTTCAAAGTTATTATCACTGTACCAATAAACTATAATGATCACGCTTAAGTTGGCACCCATAGCCTCGTTTGGTAATAAATAGACGGGACGCTTGAAGGCCTTAATAACTTTTTGATAATGATATAGAGGGAAGTTTTTTTCTTTTTTCTTCCATCCTCTTTAGTGTGGAAGTTTAACTGAATTTACTGGCAGTTTGTGAAGCCATAGATTATGGTAATATGTGTTCTTTATTGGCGGTATGTGATCTCTTTTCATAATGAGTTCTGGTGCAGTAAGTATCTCGAAGTTCGTGGCCATTTAAAATTCAAAGTGATCAGAAGTTTCTTTGATTTTAGATAAGCTTTGGTCCATTGACTACTTTAAACTTTACTTTATTATTCTTACGTGGTGACTTTATTAAATTGGGCTAAGTATTTTAAGGTTTCTGATCACAAAATTTGTAGTCGATGTGTTATAAGTTAAGACCTAACTACTAAGGTTCTGATTAAACTATGACTGAAGGCATCATTCTTAGGCAGAAAATGGATAGCATCTAATATCCTGTCACCTAGCGTTTTGTGCCAAAATAAATATTCTTAAATTAAAACATCAGGTAAGTGTATACATAATAATGAACTGGTATTTAACAGAGTAATCCGTTGAACTTATAGACAAACTGATAGATACAATATTATCAGATTCTGCTATCCCAAACAACAGCTGCCTATCATGTCTATAATTATGTACGGAATAATTGGTGCAAAGCAGTGCTAGAGTTCGGCCATCAGTTTATTGCTAATTGGGCTTCTACCTTCCCATGGCATAAAACTATTATGCAATTTCTCTTTAGATAATATTGATGAAGTGAATTCTTTACTGTAAAGCTCATCGTAGACTGAAGTGTTAACATAGTACCTTTTATGTTAATATTGCATGTTGTATACATTTAGTGCATAACAAGTGTATATAAAACATTGTTGAAAGGTTTTTCTAACCTACACACAAACATGTGTTGCTGGGGAGTTTGTTGCGCCACTTTTTCTACCCAGCAAAAACACATGGGAAGTGGTAAATGGTGGGCGTTTTGTAGTCTGGCTTTCGGACGTTCAAAAAGTGCTTTGCAGCTAAATTTGAATAAATTACCAAAGAGCGGAATGGTTGGCGCTCATTGGAGGAGACCTATAAGTTCATTGGCCGGCAATAGGGTGAAATTATGATGATAACGATGAAGATAAGATATTCTAGACTAACATAAGCGTGGTGCATCTTGCTCATGACCATATGCTGTAACTTCCAACACGCTTAAATAACCAAAAACAGTTCCCAACTCCACTATTAGAATTCAACATAATTCTGTGTAACTTGTGATATTCACACAAATGTATGTATGTAAATATCAAGCACATTGTGCTAAACAACTTTGGCTCCATAGCTTACATAAATCAGACTTATGTAAACGGGGATGCCAAACTCATGCCCTGTTCGCATGGTAGAACATTTTTTTTCTTCGTCTTTTTGTCTATTTATTACTTTGTTTCTTATGAATGACTTTGGTAAGTTATTGTTTTTATGTCCGCTTACTATTTGATGTTTTTGGTGTTATTATTAATGTTGTGTGTTGTATTTTTTGAAGATGGCATAACTGTTTTGTGTAAATATTGCTCTATTTTTGTTTCGTGATTATTTTTTTCTATAATCGTTATGTTTTCGTAATCGCTACCTATCATCTTTATAGGACCTACTTGTAGAATCAATTTGCTCACAAAAATAACATCCACTATAATAAATTCTGTCTTAAATTCCCCCTGAATCCAAAAAGATAAAGCAGCAAGATTCCCCTCCCCTCCAATAAAGACCTCATTTTTAAGCCGGTCAGAAAACGAAACCATTTCCCAACATAGAAATCCCACTTGAGTATGATATTGAACAGCTGATACCCTTTCGAGATCATCAAATAAATATTTACAAACCGCTCCAAATGTATTTATCTATTTGAACAACAAGTGATATACACACAAACATTTTAACACCAAATCGCTTCGGCAAACAAAAACAAACAATTTCGGATACTTACAAAAACTTGATTCTTTCATATTAGTTGTCGCCATAACGGCGAACAGGCATACTATCGTAGTAAAGCGAACGACTATATCGCGAATAAAATACAAGCAATTATGAACCTTATCGTGCGATAAATAAGGGTGTTAGCGTATATAGAATGGCACAACTATAGGCCAAACGGCTGTCGAACGATTTTGAATCTTACGGTCTTATGAATAGAGGTGTTGGCGTGGACAATTGAAAGTTGTTCGGCAATTTTATCATACGCGCTCGAATTGCCTGTCAGTGGCGAATGTTGTAAATTTTTTCCACCACTTCAGTATTTTCGACTTGTTTTTTGCTATTGAATGTTCGCGGATGGAAAAGTTTTAGATTAATTCGTCACATTATTTCGGAAACCCATGAAAATTGTGGAGAATATTCGAATTTCGTCAAAAACTTAATACTTATCTGTTTACTTAGAAGTGAAGGAGTCACCTTAGGGCTTCATACAACTTTATCAAAGGCTCAAATTGCCTCTTTAGAACTATTTTTAATTTAATTACTAGTGAAACCGATTAAATTTTGTGGGTCTTCAAATGTTTTTCATATCATAGTTTATTCGCAGAATCCAGTACCTACAAACTATAAGGAAAAACACTAACTTGTTCGTACAAGTTTTCCTCACTACAATTTAAAAAAACTGTCTGTACAATAGTAAAAATTACGAAGAAAAAGTAAAAACTTTTCACATAAGATCCCGTAGCATCGCTTCTTCAGCATATTTTTATTTAAAATCTTTATGAACGGAATATATTCATGTAACTTACAGACTTCTACTTCAAGTTGTTTTATGAACTAAGGTAAATTATGGCTTTCCGCTTTTTTCATATGAGTTTTTAATAAAAAAATCTTATTCTCGCATTGTCTACGGGCCATTTCTCTTACATTTTCACACAAAAAAGAATCTCAAGAAATTAATGTACCTTACTAAAGTTATTACTGTTTTGATTTAAAAGGAGATGAAGCTTATCATTATATATTTTACTGTAAGATTGACTTGATACTGAAAAATGCTTAACGGCAAGTATCCGTTCAACAGAATTACTCAATCTGGGAATTCAATCCATAATCCAAGATTACTACTTATCATGGTTTGACGATAGATAGTCGTGTGCTTCCATCCAACTTTATAGGAATATCTTACATCGTCTATTTCTATAGTAACTTGTGACGCATCGTTGCAAGTCAGTAAGATCTACAAGTTATGTGCATCTAACATATAAATAAAACCATTAGCTACAATGTTTGCTGGAGAGTAAGTTGTTAGCGTAACTTAAGTTTATTTATATTGCAAAGTATTATAAATTCTGATTCTATTGCCTGGTCATTATGATCTTGGACTTCGTCTAGCATCTTTCTTTGTCAAGTACCATAATTACAGCTCATGTACTGGTTGTCTGTCTTTTTGGATTTGACGCCAAAACTACAAACAGCTATTTTAAGTGATATTTGGTATTGGTACAAAGATAAGTCGTAAGCCTGGGAAAGGACATGGGCTATTTTTTCCAAACGCGGGAAGTATAAATTCCCTCGGAAAGTCGGGTCACCATAGTGAATATACTCAACTATTGTTTCTCTTTATATTTCTAAGTAGCTTTATACTCAAATTAAATAACACATTTTTTTTAATTTCAGGTAAAAGAGCAACCGTCGATAGTATCGTGAGTTTTTCTCAATCCCCCATTAATAAAGTTACAGTACGTAAAGAAAAGTACCAGGACTTTATCCTCGACGTTACTGAAGCACTCTTAAAGTCTATCAATTCTATTTATCGACTGACTCCAAAAGGATTGCAGAGCTAGATGAAATACACAAGAAGCGCGGTGAACTTAGTTGCACTTTGGTTCAGATTAAAAAGATCTCGATGGCTTTCTTTGGCTGTTAAAATAATGAGTTGTACCAGCTTTTAACAGAAAACTTTAAAATCCGTTGCTTTCATAAATACCCACCTGTACATGTATATGTATAGTATAGGAATGAAGGGTGATTCGTGAGAAAGGTTTTAAAAACTTTCATAAAGTGAGTTTGAGTTTGAGTTTGAGATCCTATGCCTTTCTGATCTTTCTCCGATGGTGTCGGATTGCCGTCCCCTCTGGTTATGTAAGTGAGGGAAAAGAGAGTGCTCCTGTGTCTACGCAAATGCTTGTAATATTTTGACTCTTCAGAGAGAATTGTCGCCGTGTCTGAACATCTATCTGCACGCTGTTATAACCTATTGAAAGTTTATGTCTTTGAAGTAAGTAGTAGTACATCATGCGGGTTCTAAGCGAGGTTGTATTTTCAACCGTTTGATTCTTGGCTGTTTCATTTCACCATGATATTAGCTTCACAGTTATTTGATGACATCTACACCTTTCTATTCAATTTCACAACATATGAACTGGTAATTCGATTACACCTCACCCAGCGATAAACACTAATCCATACATAAAGCTAACATTAATAAAATAGTTGTGTAGAAGCCAGCAGAGGTCGCCATTGATACCTCGTAGGTAGGTAATAAGTTTCTTGGAGTTAATTAAACTTGTCTGAAAGGGTTTAGTTCAGTGATTTACTACACAGTCTCTCGAGAGGAGTTTTGAAATTAATTTTACCAGTTTCGGTGGATTATGTTGAATGTGTATGTTGGTACTAATTTGAATGTTCATACGTTAATGCTTGGATGTTTGGTTTGAATGTTGACTGAAAAGAGGTCATGTACTATAACCAATCAACAGATTTATGAATTTCTAATATGACTTTTGTCTATAGGTAACTCAGCTTTATCGTAAAAAAGTGCCAGATTATTTCTATACATTAGAGATAATTTATTTCGTCAAAACATGGGTATAGTAAGTTGACAAAAGCAAAGGTAGATATTTTTGTTAATGAGGTGGTAAGTAGAAGTGTCAGCCATAGTATTTTATTAACAACACATTTTATTATTTTGATCGTTGAAGCATCATTTATTTTTGAGATTCACAAAAACGAGATCTTTTAATGCCAATATGATCCACAAACTGCGTTAATCTGCCACATCTGTCAGTGTCACTTAAGTGTCATGTCAGTTTGAATAACCTATAACCTTTTTCGCGCCAAAAAAGCTGTCAATGTCACTGTGAAATGCGCCTCCATTTCAGAGGCGCACTGGTCTTGTAAAAAATCTCTCTTTTCCGGGTGTTTGATTTTATTTCGCATATACAGTCATGGACACATAATTAAAGACACCCCCCGACTCGAAGTGAAATAAATAGTTATGGTACTGACATGAGCTTAAGCACGGTATAAACTGTAGTGTAATAATTATTAAAACAAACATTACATTGTGTTCTTTAAATTAAGGACAAAAAATATTTTCTTTCTTTAATACTTTAGATATAAAGCTCTATGGGAAATGAACACTAACTTTTGTAGCTGATACTTGGCTGGCCAGCTAATTAAAGACAGTTAAAGCCCAGTTAAGAAAAAAAAAACGAAAGATACAAATAGTTGCCACACTTTTTTTTAGAAGTGAGTAAAATGCTTATGAAAACTCGAATTAGGTAATAATTTAGGTTTATTTCATTAAAAATTTTCATTTTAGTCCTATCAATAAGACTAGAACAAAAATTCTGGTAAGCAAAATGTTTTAGGCTTTTTAATATTATATTTTGGCATACCGATTTATTCATACCACTTGATCTATAGTAAGGACATGGTAATAAATTTATTATTAAAAATTTCTTATCAATGGCACTAAAAAAGGCATGGTTTGAGAACAACTCAAAACCGACCCCAAGGAAAACTTGTCCGCAAACAGACTTTAAGGCGGTGCTATAGGCAAATAGTGAACCATTTACATGATTCGGTACTGGTTTTTTTGGGAGTCATCTGATGCTAAAAGGACGACAATTGTGTCTGCAGAACTTTTAGACTACAACCGGGTCGGGAAAAGCTGTAAGGCATGGGTATCGGAAGATGTTACTTTTGGAAAAGCACCGCGTGTTCATACTGTAGTTGGCTATTTCTATCAAATGTGAAAGGTGCAGTTAACAAGTGTTCAAAATTGTATTTTTTTTTCTCATTAAACAAAGGGATACGAATAATTCTAAAATAATGTATCGAAATTAGTCGCCTCCAAAACATGAGATGGAACCAAAATACACTAAGAAAGTTCTCAAACATAGGAGGCGAAAAAGTAAAAAGGACTCTTTGATCGAGCAACTTATGACGGTTTTGGTTTCGCCCATCGCAAATTTAATAGAAAAAAAAATGGTGATCGGCCAGAAAACACAATGGCGATAAGTCATACATGAAACATTGATCAATTTTACACAGATTTTTATGAAGCATGGAAGAAAATTCCGGTAGCGACTTAAAACAAAACTGACCGCTTGCACGCTTAGGGATGTCGTGCTGACATTGAGGTAAAAGGAAATAAACCAAATATTAGTACTCGTTAGTATGCTTAGTTACAGTGTAGAGAATGTTGTTATAGAAAAGTACCATCAATAATATTAATTATTTGCATTTCTTCCTCTGAGCAAATGGAGTGTCTTTAATTATATGGCCAGGCCACGTTATGGTTCATACCGCTCGAGATTCGGATAAAGCGAAAAAAAAACTTGTCGCGAAGGATCACTGAAGATAGTCTTTAGTTTTAATATTTCACAATGCCCTCTTAAATATTTTAAAATAGAAAATAAAGTTCCAGTAGCAATCAGAAAAAAGAAATACAGATGAAATGCGGCAGCAATTAAAGATTCCAACAGTGTCTTTAATTATGTGTCCATGACTGTATGTATACCCAGTATTTGAGATTGCTTTTGCTGAATAAGAAGATAAACTACTAGCTATTTTCTTTGGTTTCGCCGACATTTTGTACTTGGAACTTACCTACTACTTCAAACAGCCAAACGCATTATTATTCATTACAACTGCCAATCTAATCAACTTAGTTGTTCAACTTATTATATCAACTTATTCAAGGTACAGAGTTTTTTTTTAGTCTTATAATATAGCGAGAATGGAAGATCAAAATAAAATAAAATATAACAGGTACGAACTATTATTCCTCCACCAACAAAATAAAGGACCTCAAAATAAAACACATTATCACATTTAACCCAAAACTACTCGACAACCCACAATCCAAATCACGAGAACAACCAAACTTATACACATTAATTCCCTTAAACCTAAACCTATAAACTTAAGGGTCACACCACAACATCCAAAAATGTTTCACGGCCTGTACAAAAACTATAAGGGAAAATCGAGAAAGTTCCACCATTTTCTACCTGTCAACTGGCAACTTAGAGTATTTGACAATAGGGAACGGTGTTGCCGTGCTTTGTCCTCTGGCAAGGATATAAGATCACTGGTGATACATGTATGTATGTGTTAAGTTTATGCTTCTGGTTGATAATGAAAACAATATAATGAAGAGGACATATTTTTTGTTTGGAAGCTCTAAAGGTTCTGAAACTATGTATTTGAAAAAAAATTCATTTCTTGCAAGCTTTATTATACTACTAGCTTTCCGCCCGCGGCTTCGCCCGCGTGGAATTCGGTTATACTGCGGTGTAAATCACAACTATAAGAAAACTTCTCATTCCCACGGAAAAATCTAAGAAGCGCGATGTAACGCTGGATACGATTAGTTGTTAAACCAAAACTGAATGGTACACTATATTATACGTTTTCCCTTGTGGAGCAAAAACATGCAGATTTTGGGCACTGGAAACCCGGGAACACGCTACATAGAGCATAGGGATTAATTATCGTATCATTTAGCTTCTAAATTTACCTGTTTATATTCGTTTGCAATATATTACCTTGTTTTAAACGACACACAGCGCCATCTACAATCCATCCATCAAGCAAACAATATTTTTGTTTTCGCTCGGGAATATCTATTTTTTTTCGGGATAAAAAGTACCCTATTATTTAATCCGGACTTCTAACTTTACGTCTGCAAAATTTCAAAGCAATCGGTTCAGTAGTTACGGCGTGAAAGCGGAACAAACAAACAAACTCACTTTCCGATTTATAATATTAGTAAGGATATCATTTGATCCCGGTACGTGAAGTAGTTCCCACAGCATGCGAACTAAACCACAGGAAAACAGCTACTGTTTGATAATCTTGTTGCGTGTTTCTGTTACGATATGAACTATCATTATTTGCCGCGTTGCTTTCCTTGTCACGGCTAAATTGGCAGACTTTTTCACATATTAGTGCTCACATCGTCTCCAATTAGTTATATGGTCTAAGATTGCCAAGTTGCTTGTATTACCTACATGGTTTTAACGACGTAACATTGGCTTCGCTAAGCACGTGATTAAACCTGCCTCGTGTTCTGTCCATTCTTACTCCCTGAAGTACCGTTAGGGAGGGGAATGACAGGTAAGTTGAGCTTGTAGTCGAGTATTCGAGAAGTTGCAAATCGATTGTTTTACATGCGTCGATGTTCTCTGTCTTGATTACTTGATACAGATTTGTTCTTTTTAAAAGCAAGTCGCAATCAGAGTACCTTCCGAAGCAATTTACAGATAAGATATCTACCTACCCTGAATTTCACAAATTTCAATAGATTTTTAACCTTATCACAAATAGTAGAAGGTTAATGTTCGATTGTTAAAATATGACAGATTCAGGTAGGTTGACTTGCTGGCGTTTGTACTTTATAGTAGTCCTATCAAAATATTATGATAATATACTTATTCTTCATTTTCTACCTGATATAAACAAACATTATCATTTAACATTTCTTATATCTTCTTCCCTAGATTTTGCACTACTAAATTCCCAGAGAATTAACACAATGACTCGACTAAACCATAATCGACTAACATGAACTGACTCAGCACATCACTAGATGTACTCGATACAGTTTTAGCACAACCTCTGATACGAGCGGATACTAATAACACTAGAACAGATATTGTTATGATTGTTCGAACATGTATAAAGTTATACTTATGTTAGGTACTACAGTAGTAGTAAGTTTTGTAATTGTTGCAGTAGGAACAATAACTTGTGCTGTGCAATGTACAGTTTGGTTATCGGAGTTATCTGTGTAATGTGTTTGGTGTATTTGTCCTTAATTTGGTGGTGGGAATAATATATTTGAATTCTCGAATGTCTCGAAAGACAACACAAGTATTTTGGAGATAATTGCACAATAATAATTTTATTTTCAATTGTAATAAAAGTATTAGTTACTTCATTAAAAAAACTGTGTGTAAATTAGTCTCTATTTTACTCGAGTTTAATTAATGTGGGGAAAGATTCTCATAGAATCAGAGACAAACGATTTGACAGAAGTGCCCTAAAAACCTGCAACGACACTTAAAATATGAAAGCGTATGTTTTTAACAGATAACCGAACTTTTCAGTGACCAAACTACTCACTAAAACATGTGAGTACAAAAGGGTGTACCAACCACTTTTATGAATATCTTAATTATAAGCACCCTTTTTAAGTAGGTACCTATCTACAAATGGAATACCTACCTATTTAATTATCTCAAAACTCATGAAATCAAACCACCTGCATATCATATATCAGTATCATAAATTAACCTACTTACCCAAAAAAAACGAAATTCTATAATTCCGACGTATTTCATGATGGCCGACTTCCTGTGTGGACGCCGCTGATATTTTCAGAAGTGTTTTTCGTTAATGACGCGAACGTTGGCCTCTGAAACTATGACATTGAGTGTAAACGGTTGTGTAGAGGAAAAGCATTAATCGTAGGTTTTATTTAGGATTTAAAAGGGTTTTCTTAATTAATGTTTCTTTAGAAGCTCCATACTTGGTTACTTACCTACAATCTAAAAATCTATTTTACTTAATAATATTACAGCCAAGCATTCCGAATTTATTGAAAATTGATTTTAACAAAAAAAGAAAACTTTTAGTTATTTAATACTAGCTGGTGCCCGCGACTTCGTCTGCGCAGGTTTAGTATTTCGAACAATATGTTTACAAATTGTAGCCTATGTGTTATTCTGATGTATAAGCTATATTATTGTAAAGTTTCATTAAAATCAATTCAGTAGTTTTTGCGTGAAAGAGTAACAAACATCCATACATCCATACATACAAACTTTCGCGTTTATAATGTTATTATATAGTAGGATAGTAGGATGTCTGTCTTTCCATTTACCTGTCTAATATGCTTTCCTAAGTCTTTTTAACCGAATTATCTTAATAATAATTAAAGTACGCAGCGAATTTGAAACTTAGAAATAGAACCAAAATTTAAATAGAACTGTAATAAATAGACAGTATTTTATAAAACAGAAATAAATAGAATATCTTATTAACAGAACAGAGTAAGGTTTCACCTTATTAATTTGATATTTTATTAATATTATTGAGCTAACACGACTCGAGCTACTACAGGAAAATATCTAGCAAATACCTAAATGTTATACTGACTGTAACTTTGAGATAGTGTTCCGTATAAATTATTTGCCTACAAGCGAAGATCAGGTGTCTTTATAACACCTTCGCCCTAATAATCCTTATAAAAAATATCTCTTTTCCAAACAAAACTTTTAGAATCTTATTTAAAAGTAATTTATGTCTGCTAAAAGCTAAGCTTTTAATGAAATAAAATTATTATATTGCACCATTTTATAAGTGGTCCGCTTATATACATGTACAACTTAAAGGTGGTCTCATATCTCTTATAGATCCATCTTAAATCACGAATACAAATCATTAGCAACAAAAAACATCTGTCCATGCACCAAACGAGAGCAATGCCACATGCACACGTTCCATTACACGGAGATAAAAGGCGAACGCACTATTTATAATACTTTATTGCCGGTAATATTTGTATCGAGTTTTATTTATTAAAAACTAATGTATACGTATAACGGACGCCCAGAGCCGACACCAGACGCGTGCGTTCTAAATTTAAACTACCCGCGTGCTCACAAAACAACAAGTCACAATATTTAGAAACGCACGCGGGAACGCACGTTTGTGACGCGTATTCAAAAATTCAAAAACGGAATCGCTTACGTGACAGTGTTGTGTTTTTTCTAAAGTGCCAGTGATGTGTTTGCAATGTTCTCCAACTTCAAACTGCCGTTGCTCAAGAAGTCTAGTAAAGAGGAACCTCTTTACTGCTACGGGAGTGTTAAGACGAAGCCACCGAAAACTCCAACGCTGTCTCGCGTGAAACGACATCAAAGACGTAAGTTTGGCTATAAGAGCTTATGTGTGTAATGCAAAAATAAACACGGCTTAATGAGGTGCGGGTTTGTTGAAACTTCAAAATTAGATGTTTCTGTTAATGGGATGCGTCGCGAAATCCACGATGCGCTGAATTGGGTTTGAAGGAATCTGTTCCCAATGGCTGGGTGTACAAGGATTGTTTCTAGTGTTGACGGTTTTGATTAGAGAGGTAACACAGGTGTCTTAGTTTGCATGCCGACGCGTGACTGACGTGCAGACTAGGTTCGCGTTTGTACAGAGTTTGTAATGTAGTCTGTATCGCGTGGGTTTGTATTTGTGCCCGCAAATGTTTAATGGAATTGGGATTGGTTACAATCTTTACTTACATTGGTGAATTTCTGTTGCATTGGCTTTGAATATCAGAATTATAAGTATGTAGCTACTGGCTAGGGAACTACTCTGCTCACCTAGATATAATAACTTCCTCAAAAAACGAGCTTTCTCACAATGAATTTCTCAAATTGGTCCAATAGTTCTTCAGATTAGCGCGCTCAAACAAACAGACTTTTTATATTAAAAGATTTATTTACGACTACATTTGCATTCACTACCTGATGTGGTATAAACACTCCAACAGACATCCTTATTACAACCTAATATCCTGCCACATTCAGAGGTACCTACGTATATACCTACCATCATTAGTACACAATATATCATGTAAAGTCGGTTAACTATTCCCTAGATAGCAATCGGCCTCAATCCGTATTAATTCCTGGCTAGGCGACGACAATCAGTTAATGGTGCAATGATCAAGTATCGGGAAATTACGAATTTACCTGGATTATCCAGATAAATTAATAAATATTGTTAATATAGGTATCAAAGCGTAATAATATCTCAGAAAGAAATCGTAATAATATTTTTCGGCTTTATTAAAATCAAGCTGTTTCCCGCGATTAAAAAATATCGAGTAAAAAAAGTTAATTTCTCAGACTTCTTGACTACGTATATGATTAACTTTCATTTAAATCTGTTCAGTAGATTGGTCATCAATCCGAACAGACAGACAAAAGTACTTTCGCTTTTATAATATTGCAAGAATAGTTCTTAACAATCATGATTACATTATATTATTGCTTATCCATTTTGCCCTTTCACACACATAATACTAAATTCTGATACAACACAATTGCTCAAAGAAATTCACTCATAATAATGATATTACTAACAAAATCACTTTAGAACAGCAGCCGCGGTTTGCCCCAATAACAATTTGTTTACTAATACCCGCTATTTATAGCGAGTTGCTCTTGTTTTCAAATGGAATTGATTGAGTTTGAACGCTGCATATTTGTTGCCAAGGTAAATTTTGTAGTAGAGTTTTGGACGAGAATTTGGTTATAAGATGTTTTAATTGATCATAAGGTTAAGCAAAGCTTGGCGCGGTTGGTCCTTGGATAGGTGACTTATCTTGTCAAGACGAGTTCCTCCGTGTTTCGAAAAAGAAAAGGTCCACAGTCTTTAAGAGTAGAAGTCAGAAGCCAATAAGGCTGACAAGCAGTCTAATCAAGGGCTTTCTATTGCCGTGATAATATGAAACACTATAGTACCCACTCAGCTGCACCCGGTTCGACTTCAAGCCGACCCCAACATAGTTGTGAAAAGGCTAGGCAAATGATGAGTCAGTGTACGTCTATCACTTACTGTTACGAAGACATAATTTGAAGTAGGCGGTATTAATATGACATGTCACGATTATGATACTTGTAATTTGATACTAATGAGCAATCAATTGGCATAGTAATTGATACCGCATTCTAATACGACATGTCAGAGGCATATAATAAGCTCAGGTAGAATATATCAAAGTTTGATAACCATAGGCAAGGTACCTTAACAAAACGTGGTCTTAAAAAGGTGATTTAAACTATGGTTTATACAATTTGTTTTTATTTTATACCGGTTTACCTTAGCACTATAACCAATCAAAAATATTAAAAAAACTACAAAGTTACATCATCATCATCCTACGAGCCTTTTCCCAACTATGTTGGAGTCGGCTTCCTGTCTAACCGGATTCAGCTGAGTATCAGTGCTTAACAAAAAGCGACTGCCTATCTGACCTCCTCAACCTAGTTACGCGGGCAACCCTATAACCCTTGGTTAGGCTGGTGTCAGACTCTAGCTTCTGACTATCCGTAACGACCGTCAAAGGTGTTCAATGACAGTCGGGACCTACAGTTTAACGTTATTGGCGAATGTCATAGACTATAATTTTGTCCACTTACTGCAAGTAGTTCCCTCGATAAGCTTGTGAAACTACAGCTAGTTAGTTTTAAAGTAAATAACTTATCTACATTCAACACAACACTTGAATGGAGAACCGGAAATTGATACCCTTTCTAGTTAACTGTTCTTGTATACGGTTAAATATTGACTTATTAAGGCAACCGCCATTACTGTAGTTTATGCGAATCTTAAAGTTAATATTTGGTCGAAGTTCCCAGGAAGCGGTTCAAGTATAAACTTTATAATTTATGTTCACATACATACGAGTACATGTATTAGGTACTATATTTATCAGGCATGCTAATAATGTATACTTTAAGTTTTTCATTTATTTTACGTGAAAAGAAATTGTTAAAAATGCATCCTACTATCGATGAATTGCACCGTATAACTATGACAATCACCGAACCGTTCTACGATTTGACCAATAGGCGACAAGTACACGGCTGGTTAAGGTTTGGTTTGGTAACTCACCCTAAAACAATTGAAATCCTAACCTTAACAAATGACAAACAAAAATTGATTCCAAATTCTATTCTATTCTATTTTTATTTATGGCAATCCATGTCGATGCAAACGTCGACGATTCTGCTAATGACAAGTGGAATGAGAAGCAAGTAGTGCTTGTGATTGACAAAAAGACAAAATTAAGTTGATGTTGTAGTCAAACTTGTGTAACTTATCGTTTTCAAAACCTAGGACTACATAGGTAAACATCAAAGTCCATATAAGCTAAAACCAAGTATCAGGCACTCGGTAATCATGATGTCCCATGCATTCCTCGGGTGACCTAATTCGATGCCCGACTAATGCACGCCTTATTATCGGAATACTTAGGTTGAGTTCACACTGTGTCATGAGTATAGATAGATGTATATCTAATGTGGTTTCTGTATGGTTACTATGTAATGTCAAAAGTTAAGTTTGGCACGAGAGGATTTTCGTGACAAATACTTTTCTCAGGCGGACAATATATGTAGGTCATAAACGTTTGGTAAAGCCGATAAAATTATATCGACAGATGATTGTGGTTGCAATGGAAATGGTGATATAATTGGCAAAGATAAATACACAAAGTGTAATGAACCAATAAACTAACAATATATTTTTAATTATTTAATAAAAACATAATTTACATCTCTCTGTGTCAATTGCTTCATATAACTATCTAATGAGAGCCTCTTTATCTATAGCTTATAATAATAATTATAAAAAAATAAATAATCATCATATAGTGGGGATGCACCTTTACTCCGATAGCCGTATAGTAATACAAGGATATTTTGAGCGCGGAATTCCTAGGACGTTAATGGCAGATAAGTAGCTGAAAATGCTTTTAGTTCAGGCAATTATTGTACTGTTTCATGATTATTCTGAATGGATATTTTAATATTATCTGTAAGATGCAAATATGGTAATATCAGTGGGCAAAAATAAAAGGTAGCCTAAGCATTATGGACAATATTATGGACATACCTGTACATAATATAATGGGGGGCTTAGTTTAATTTGGACTTAACTTATAAATATTCTCTGTAAATAATATATATTTTTATTCCCATAAACAGTACATTGCTCGATACACGTAGATCAAAATAAGATACACCGAACATACAAAGGAAAACGGGGCAATTGTAATCGAGTGTCAATTCTCGATGTGAAAATACTCGATACTGAACTTATAGACTTGAAACTTCCTTATGTATTGCAACACTTGGTACGAACGCCAGCAATTTATTTTTATCTTTTGAACATTAACTTTCCACTATTCGTGAAAATCTATTGGAAAAAGATTGAGGTAGGTCCATGTGCTTTCATATGCACGTCACGAAGAATCTAAAATAATAATAAATTATAAAAACAAATGCTTGAGCATCATCTTTTATCTGTTCGCTATGGTACTATTTTTACAGATTTTTACATCAATAGGCAAAACTATTCACAAGAAAGGTTTAAATTGGACCTACACTTCACTAGTTACAGCATCAAATATTGCAATACTGCAACCGAATAGAGTTGTGGTCGGACCCATTGAAACATTCATCGAATCTTCGTTTTTCGTCGAGTGAGACTAGCCCCCACTTCCATACGTTATACTAGTACACACTCGATACATGCTCGATACACTACATACGAATAACGATCGTGTTTTCATAGAAATCGAGCGGTTGATTCGATACAGTTAGTGGTGCCCGTTTGATTGGTTGGTCGCCTATTGAAAGCGGTCTCTTTGGAGTTAGATCAAATACCAGAATTGTTTTTGACCAAAAAATAATAGACAGACTAGTTGTATAGGAATGTTGGATAGAGATTGGAATAAAAACAGTTTAGGTTAAATTGCTACCCGAATTCTCACGGTTTCACCCGAGTCTAAAGTCAAAAAAATTCCCTTGTCCTTTCACAGACCCTAGATTACCTATTTATATACAATTAAAATCGGTTTATTGATTTTGCTATGAAAGCTGGAAAAACCAACAGTCCGACAGACTTAAATAATATTCTTCGTCGAAAGAACAATTTAACTCAGTTTACTTTAATTTTTTAGAAGAGTAAAACAGATTTTGAAGATACGTAATTTAACGCTATACTTACTAAATAAAATAAATATTTCCTGACTACTTTTTGAGTATTTTACCGACGTGAAAATGTTCCAAAATCCAGCTACAAGAATACAGATAAAAATCTGTTCTACAACAACGTTATCTGAACTAAAAACATCTCGTCAGTTTGTTAGAACCGTCTCGAACATTCTAAACCGAGCCTGTCGTACCTCGTAAATCATCATTATGACGTCACGCTACAGCTACGAAAGAAAAATGGTGACCACACTTGAAAGTGATACTAAATAAACCGATATATTCAAAGAAATCTGGCTGTTTGTCATATAAATGATATAAAATTGTTTAGGTTGGTTTTTTGGATGAATATGGTGTTTTGTAGACGATTATGTTAATTAGAACTAGTAGATGGTCAAGCGTATTTTTGTAATGTTTTTCAAAACTTACACATAAGTGGCGACTCTAAGTAGTAGGTTTAAGCGTTTTAATTTATTTAGCCTTTAAGTCCATACATAATTTGAAATTCTACTCTGAAATTGCTTGTTATCACCTCAACGTCAATATACTGAAACATCACATAACGTTTACAACATTCATATCAAACAAAAAAAAGTTTCAGTGGCGCTGAAAAATCATTATATCACTTGCACACTTAGTAAGTAAATTACTTCGACTGTTTTATAAGACATAAATTAAAAAAAACCCTTGAGTAGGTTCAAACAAACAAATCAGAATCAAACTGACCAAAACACACACTATTACGCGCATTGCAGACGCCTCGTCAGTGCCATTTATCGGCTTATCATGTAGCCTCGTGTTTACAGCTGAAGCCTGACAATGAACGCTGTTAACGGGACTGGACTGAAGTTGTTACCTTGATTACTTGGTTTTAGTGATGTTCGATGGTATATACGAACAGATTTTTTTAGATAAAATGTTTGTTATGGAGGTTTCCCATATAAATAAATACCTGCATCATTTATCATACTACTATTATAAGATGATGAGTTTGGTTGTTTGCTTGAACCCGATAGTCTCAGAAACTACGTCGCCAATTAAAAAAAAAATAATTCAGTGTTAGATAGCCTATTTATCGATTAAGCTATAGAATTTTTTTTATCCGGATGCAAAACGTGATTACTCATGAAAGCCGGTAAGTAATACTCAAAAGGTACTTTAAAGTACCTTTAGTAGAAATGGACTGCAATAACCAAAAAACTCATCTACAAAAAAAAAAGAATTATGCACAATGTTGCCAACACAACACCAAAACATGATATCACCCAAAAAAACAATATTTTCGCACGAACCCACCAAAACCCAGTAAACTACAACAGTGTGTGTCTATTACCGTCTGTCCGTCGAACGTCCCATTCAGAGGGCCGGTTATTTTAAGGGGATTACGAAACTCGGCCCTAATTATGGTTTCATTGGACTCGGGCCACCAAAGGCTGAGAATGAGTATTATGACCGCCGGCTTTTCTTGGCAAATGGACGCTGGGAAAAATTCCCAGTACTTTTTTTTAAGGAAGTGAGGACGGTAAATGGTTTTGAGAATTTTTAAGTAGTTTGCGTAATTTTTGAGAAAGATTTAGTGTGTGGTGGGGAGTTTTTGCATTTTTTATTTGTGAAGAAAAGTAGTTAATTCATGTTTTTTGGGAGAAGGTCTGTGTACTAGCTATTTAAAAAATGCACGACGGAGATGCTCATTTTATAATATACTCTTCAGCCCTTGTCACAATCAGTCAAAAGTTACTATCATCAATAACTTGTAACTCAATTTAGATCCAGAATATTATAACATTGCTGTTTAATTGTTTGATTAACAACTGGACCGATATGCAAATATCCTTCAGTTTTAGATAGCCCATTTATCGAAGAAGCCATATACTTTTTATCCGGGTCCATGAATTAATCCCACGGAACCTACTTCACCAACTAAAAGTTCCAACTTTAAACACTATCATTTCCAGCTCATTCACTTCGCACACACAAATAAAACGACAATTCCTCAGTAATTACCTACTAAAACATAACACAGACAGTAAAACGTACGTCAAAATGTCCAACAGTCGTGTTAACCCGTAAAAGTCCACGGTGCCACATTGAGGACTCGAGTCCTATGACCCGGTAATAACTCGGCAATCCGGCGCGTGCCTTGAAACCCAACGAATGTGTCCGGATAAAGGTTGGGGCATATGAGGTTATGACAAGTTTTCTTAGTGTACTAGAGAGAAATAATAATCCTAAGATATTGATAGTCAAATTTTGGAATCAGGAACTCCATGATAGTAAATGGGAGGAAAGATTTTTATTGTTACGCATAATTAACAGCATTATACAGCATTATGCATTATAACTTCTTCAACTTTCCTAACATTTAATATTGAGTTACCGGTTTGACTTTATATTTAAATAAACAAAAACTCTTCATTCTGAGTAGAATTCACCAAACATTGAGAAGCTTTGCATCTAAAATAATTTTATTTCCACCCCATTATTTACACACAAACCAAACCAAAATAAACAAAACCGCCAAAAAAATGTAATTAAAAATAAAAACACGTGTACCTACAGTATAAGATGCCACACAGGGCCAAATCGTTACTGATTTTATAGCTGGGCCGTTTCCTCGCATCGGCACCTCTAACAGATGCCACCATGTGTTTCTACAAGTACATGTTTCCAGTCTTACGCCCAAAGGGACAATGAGACCCTCGGCTGTGAAGGGTTGAATGAATTTTCCAGAAAAATAATTTGTGTTTTTGATAAATTCCTTGAGTTTTGATGTTATGGGATATGTGAGGATTAATTTGGGGTAGTTTTTGGTGGTTTTAACATATTCAATCATTAATTAAAAAAACTACGTATTTTCAAATTGAAATAGTCTCTATCACTTATAAATTACGTAGGTATTTTCGTAGAGATACTCCTGCTTAGTTGTCTAATGAAAACAGACGTAGAAAATGTTATTTCGTACAAGAGTAATGTATATTTTGCGTGATTAGTTGAAACAACATTTATTTTTTAACCACAAATCTTAATATCCACATCATCAATCATAATTACAAAAAAGCAAAACAAAACAAAGAGCTTCTACCGAAACGAATACAGTCTCAAACAAAAGTCACTCACAATAAAAATCACTCCGGATAATACTCCATATTGATATAATCCCGCATATTAATATAATGAAGATGGATAAGAGAGGAAACATTTATACCAGAAATAATAAAAGACAATACACAAAGGAATCGGATTTCCATTATAATTAGGGACTATGTTTTTGATAAACGATCCTTCCATCTCGATATCGATATGCATAATCGATACAGGTAATCATTCGATTATAGACATTAGATTATCTTACTTATGCAACTAGAATGGTTTATGTAGATATTAATTGGCTATTTGTAATAGTCATTGGTAAATTACCATTACGAATATTGAATGGATGTCAGTAATATTAATGAGTTTGTTGAATTGTGCTAATGGATTTGTTGGGCGCCAATTTGTGAAAGAACTTTACCCAGTATTCGATTACGTGTAGAAACAGGCATAATTTACTCATTCGAATCAATTAATCGATTGATATCGATATCGAAAGGCCCAACCTTGTTAGTAACATATTCAGTTGAATTCTTCTCTGTTTAATTTTTAGTCGTGGAATGATTAGTAGCTAATTGGACTGTTAATTTATTTATTTATTGTGCCTGTGAGTGTACGTACACTGTACGTATAATTGCGCAAATTAATTAATTTTCATAAACACCAGACAAGTAAAATCCTGTTTTACTAGCAGGTACTAAAACAAAGCAGTTGACATCAAAATTTTTACTCAACCGCCATTTATTAAAATAAATCCTGGGAAACCACTAAACCGTCCAATAACCACACCCAATAAAGTGGACCTGTAAAAAACTTTTTTACTAAACACCAAAAATTTTATTTTGTAACCAGAGAAGTTCTAAGATATTTCGCAAAAGAACGAATGCATACCAAACTAGGGCCTCCCGGTAAATTATCTCGACGACGGATGGTAAGTAATTGAGATTATGGTAAAGAGAATAATGCACTGAGACGATTGTTCGCTCGAGGTTTTTTATGGGTACCCTGAGATGAGTTATGTCAGCTCGGCTTATACAACTCGTTTTGTGAACTACTTACTGGAATTAAAATTTACCCGCTTTTTGTTGGAGTATGAATTTTGTCTCCATTGTGGGTCGGGGTAGAAAGAAACGGTCGTATAGTGAGTGAGCTCGAATGGGCCAATTGTGTGGTATGGTATGTTTTGGTTAAATGATGTTGGGTTTTGAAACAAAAGACTGAAATATTAGGTAGGTCCCTTGATGAAATTTTAGTAATAATGCGGATAATCTTTTGACACGCAAAAGATTGTCCGCATTATTGATATTAATTTAACTGATATTACTAACGCATATTGATGTTAATTTTTTAGACAAGTCCACAGTCAGATTATCAAACCTGAATATTTTATAACCTATGCTTTAATTGCACTTTATGAAACAAGGAATTCTATGAACCATAAAAGCCTGTGAAAATAATCTGAAGGTACACTGTATTTGTTCACATGACGTGTATGTAAATTATGAACTTTCTCTTAGGGCTGCCAACGTTATAAATATTAAAAATAGCTCCACATACTGACATGAAAAAATAGTGAGTACATAGTTGCTTTATGTGCCCAGTATATAGTCTGAACCAAGCCCGATAAAATATCTAATTCTCGAAACACCAGCGAAAAATACCCGACCGCAATTTTTCTTCGAAAAACAATAACTTACACTTCCCAACCTTATAAAGTATTGTAACCACGTACAGTCGCCGACAGTCTCATTCCGTGGACCATATTAAAAATTCCTCTTGAAACACCGTTCTCACCTGGCTTAATGGACCAACGGAATAAGAATACAATAAAATACATTTGAAAATAAAATTCGGTGCTGTAGAATTGACTAGAAGTTGAGAAAAAAAGTCTTGTCTCTCACGAACGTCCTACAAGGCGACTGTAAATGGATTATTCATTTGATTATCGGAGCAGTCGTAAAGAAATTCAATTTTGGGTTCCGCGAAATTAAATTTATGAAAACTCCTTTCTCGACTGCAAATAAATTTACAGCCGGGAAATAGGTTGGCTCGGTTCGAGTTAACGTTGACTTGTAAATGTGTAATACGTGCATTTTACCGGTATATTAGATTTGAAATCTGAGACTGTTTGCTTTAGTAAATAAACTACAGAAATTTTGCTGCAATTTGCATGCGTTTGCAGGTGGCTCTGCTTGTGTCGTTACTTTTCGTTATTGGAATGAGATGTGGGAACCAGTAGCTTAATATTTCTTAGTATCATTTTGGCTTAAGTTGAACATATTTGTAGAAATTCAAAGGAAGATGTGGGAAACTGGAAATTGAAACCATTTGCTATTAAATACACCCCTTTCATTAGAAGTATTTTCTGTCATTGTCTCCTGTATTGTAGACATCTAAATCAACATTTATACTATTGATCTATTTTTTATTTAAGTATATTTCAGTTCATCCTTGTCGCGAAAGTCATGCCGTTCCGAAAGGTTAAACAAAACATTACTAACAAAATATTTCTCAACTTTTAGAACTATTCTGGAGATAGAGAAAAATGTTGCGTTTGTTCTTGAGAACATTTACCAGTTTACTTATAATCTACGCTGACTTGAAGTTTTCTTTATCAAGTATCGTGTACTAGTATTATGTATTCTTAAGACAAGATTTTACCAATGTGCGGCACTGTGACGCACACAAAGGTTTTGTTCTGGTCTACTCGCTGTAACTTTTTATGCGTTTTTTTTTTGGAATATTCGGAATTTGCTACCTTAGTGCGCGAACACATGCTAGCAGAAGACTTTTTTAGATGCATCATTGGTTCGCAAACAAATGTACACTCAAAATCTAAAGAAGCTTTTCATGATTTTGTAGTCTTTCATTTTTGTTTCCAAAAATAAGGATTGAATTATTTTTGCATTCGAATCGAAAAAATAAAAAAAAAATATTTTTACATTTTTATTTACCAAACTGAAACATAAATAACATGAACCATATCAGTTGAACTCAAACCACATTTAAATAAAATCTCTTCTGTGAAAATAATTATTTGAATAATTGCATTTAAATTGCGTCCTTGTTTTTAAACCACATTTTATGGCTGCACAAAAATACGTAAATAATTAATTGTATCTCATTTGAATTTAATCCATTTATTTGTTTAAACATACTATTTCGACGGCTACATCTCATTTATTTTGTTTTTGGCAGAAGCAAAAAAAAAGGTTGACTGGCTTTCTCTTAACTGGTCGGTCAAATCAATTAAACCAGTAACGATATATCGGGTGTGTCGTTCATAATCACATTAAATGAAATGCGTTAATATACTGGTTAATATATGTCCATTAACACAAAGAAAAATACGTAAAAATAAAAAAATGAATTTTTCGAACAAAGTAAATAGAATAAACATGTGCGAAAATTAGAACACCATATAAAAGTCAGTCATTACAAACAACTGTAATTCTCCCTTGAAAACTGACAGCTGTCAACTGATCAAAACATTCGATACTCCTAACTTTATCTCTGCTTTACACATGATGTTGTAAATTATAAAAACGAAAAATGACTCCTGTGGCTAAACCACTGAATGGATTAGGTTATTTTTTTTTACAATTCGCCATAGAATATCATAAAGTATGTGCGATAGAATTTAATGTGATTGTGAACGACACACCCGATATATTTGTTTATCTCTTATTAGTCCTTATAATTCTCGTAATTTAAGTTGAAAGATTAAGGAACCATAACACTAAGTTTATTCATAGTAATATTCCCCTGTGTTATACTCAAAGTTTGAACACTATAAAATGATGATTCCTCTATAAAAATCAATTTCTTTACAAGAAACAGCGTTTAAAGTCTTTATAGCTTTTATAAGCATAAAACATATTACTCACATTGCATACTATGTTCGATCACCCTTGACCAAGTCTAAAACCCAAGTTTAAAACCTAATTGACGGTTGTGACCAGAAAATGTCAGTTGTCAAGTCGCCCGACGGATTTAGTCGCTGGGGCGACAATTAATCGTTGTGCATGACTGTACCAGTAACACGCTTGATTTGACTCGCAATTGACTTTTATCAAGCCCCGAGGGTACGATTATTGTATAGTTGTTAATATTTTAGCAGAGTTTCAATGTACGAAAAAGAGTAATTTTTATTTATGTTCGTAAAGTTTTTATTAATCATTTGCAATTAAAAAGCGTAATATTTAAGGTTTTAAAAGGTGTTTGCGAAAATATTATTCTTCAGGCACTTTTACATAGGATTAAATACATAAAGAATTTGTGGCAGGTATTGTGAAAAAAATATGAAAATAATGTTTTATAAAATACATGACATAATTTACGACACATAAAACTAAGATTCTTGGTACAAAACATAAAAAAATAATTATAAAATTAACCTACATTTAAAAACCTCATCATAAAAAAGCCATAAAACCCTGCAGTTACAACAGATCAAATACAGACGGAACCAAAGAGTCCAAAGGATTTTTCTTTTGATGTTGAACCCTTAAAACGTTAAAAATGAGCAAAGTAAACTTTGACGTTATATTTCTGAGTGCCAGTGACAGTATTTCTACCCGAGCGAGCGAAGAGCGGAATAAAATAAAAAGCAAATGACTTTTGTTATTGACTGTACATTTGTGTTTGCGAAGAATATTTCGCTGCTATTAATGTGAGCGATCATCGCTGTTATATATTTTGTTTTTTGTTTAACTTTTTTGCCGTTTCTGTAGCGTATTATTTAGTTATTTTTTGTAATAATGTGTGCTTAGCTGGCAAATATTTGAGCAGTATAGTTAATTCGAAAACATTGAAGACAACAAAATAGAAGTTAAAAAACTTTTATCAATTGAAATGTTTATTGTCTGCGATTATCGCGTTCAAACAAACAAATACTTCAGTTTCATAAATATGACTATAGACAAAAATGTGATCAATCTCATTTGTATTTTGAATTATTTGAATTTTATTTCTAGAGCAACTCTTATATATTTTGTAACTACTACACTAAATCTGTTACACCCCAAACAAAAAACGATCATCAATCTTGCACCAAAGGTATAGCCAAACAGAATTTAATTACTGAAATCTAAACTCTACAATCCTTTATCTACGTGGACCCTTTTCAAACGGCTTGCCACCTCTGGACCGCGGGTAGAAATATTTATAGACCTTCTACGGCCTACTCATGGAGGAAGGAAAGATGAGCGGACGTCCCATGAAGAAGTAGGTCAGACGCCATCTTCTAGGTCAAATACGACCAAACTGATCAGTTACGAGAGAGCTGATGAGGCGGTCAAGTTTCTTGAGTCGTCTGTCAACGATTTTTGGTTTTACAAATAATGGGCGAGTTCTCAAGAAGGCGGAGACAGTAACACCCTTCGAACTCCCGTATTTTAGGCACACTACTTTCTTAGGAGGACTGGAAGCCGACCCCAACGTGGTTGGGTAAAGGCTTGGGAGATGATACTTTCTCAGCAGATTTTCCGTTAAGGGCGTCTCCGCCTGTCATTTTGTTATCCATGTCCCTAGTAGTATGTCCGCGTGACAGTTCCCAAATTAATTGTTAAAGCTTACTTCCTTGCGGTCCAAAAGTTTTGCAAAGTGCCGTATTGCGGTGCACTGTTTTATAGCTGTTTTTGGACCCTGATTTGCTTGTTATGGGGTCTTGTGATGGAGTCGTTGTGCGTATGGAAATGTGGCTTAGAAGTTGCTGTTCTTGTAAGTTAGGTTTGATAAAGTAAATTAAAAATATTGAGATCTTTAATATCATCTTGATTGATAATAGTCTGTTAAAAATGCCTTACTATTCGTAGAAGAAGAAAAATAATTTCCATAAATTCACTTACAAGAGAATAGACCAGTTGGTTGATTACTACAGCACTCGTTATCGTCGCTCGACAGTTTTACCAATGCTTGCTTCAGTTAGAAAAACATCAACTTAAATGCACCAAAATGCACAAACGGCTACAAGCCCATTCCCACTGGAAACTAAACCATCCTTAATGCAATAATCAGACAGCCAACCACCAAAGGCTTTATTTAGACAGCACTGGCTTTATCACACTTACTCAGATTAATCTGCAGCTCAGTTCAGTTCAGTTCTAATAAAAAATTCTCTATATGTATGACAAAATTCCGCCACACAGTAGGCGTTTAATCTGCCTTGCCAAGTAAGTCAAAGGGAATTGAAAGCCGGCAATCAACTGTCGTTTGGATGTTGGTTTGATAAACGTGAAGTCTTGATATGCTACTGAGCGTTAGATAACCTACTTTGAGCTACTTCCTCCTACTTTTGGCCGTTGAGGTTTTGTAGCCTAATTATGGGAGCCAATTTCTTTTGACGTAGAGTGGGCTAAGTAGTCGCATGTTTCGGTCGATCGTAATGCTTGGCGCGATCGATTCGTGAATGGGTAACATTCTCGTCGTGACTAGGTCCTGGATATCATTTGAACATCATCGGCAGTTGTTACGGCTAGTCAAAACTCAGAAAGCAAATCATCAGTTCTTGATTTTATCGCGTTTACATAAACAAACTCCTGTTTTAATAAAATCAGCATCGCTTTATCGCCACACAATACTCCCATAATACACAACTCACCCTCAACAGTGGCAGGACATCGTTAATATGTATGTACAGTCGGTACGAGAAGTTTAAGCGGGCCATCTGTTCGGTGGCGATGTCCGGCCTGTCTCGGCCGACAACTTGCTGAATTTACCACTTGCTATCTTTAATTTGTGTGGTTTAGAGCATGGGAGATAGCGTTTTGTGGAAAGTTTTAAAAGTAATAGAATTGTTTGATTTGCAATATTTTGAGGTCTTTAAAAGGGTTTGAAAATTATGATAAAAATAAGTCACAAAAATAAATGACGAGGTCAAAGACTATTAAATGAGCCATAAGAAACTTTGTGAGAAATACCAGGCTTGAAAATACTTTAAGTTTTCTGAGTTGTTTTTTTACTGTTAGAGTTTAGTGCTACTGTTTAGTATTTACAAAGTAGATGATTATTCATATTACCGTTTCGTAATTTACCGTTATATACGTAAATGATCACTACAGTTTAGTACAATCGACAACAGAACTTCTAACTCCAGTAACAAAACTATTCAAACTAAATTATTATTCAAATACCAAACAGTTTACGTCTTACACCATTTCCGAATCAGCGCAATTTTCTCCAAATTACAGTATTAAATATAATTTTGAACGCGATTGTACTAACGTTTGGCAAAACAGTCTATATTAGATTTTAGTGATTGTTTATAAGGATTGCCCCTATAAATATTTGTTAGAAGCTTAACTGAGCAATTTTAATAATAAATGATGGCCGAATTGGGGCAAAGTCAGGACTATTGAATAGGCGTTAGGTGAGGAAATTGCAATAAGGAAGAAAAGGAATATGAACTTGAGACAGAATTATTTATCTGAAGAGTAGCTACGTATAAGATGGTTAAGTGAGGAGTTTCATACCAATCCTATTAGTACATATTTTTTACTCGATATATACTTTACTAAATCATTACCAAAGCAAAAATAAATTCTAAAACTTATTTACTTATGCTTAAATTTTTGTACAAGAAAGAACAAGGCGGAAACTTGAAAATAACGACTGACAACCTCCTTTTAATCTTGAACAAAATTCTTTCACAAAAAGTGTTGACACACATGGAACCGATATCTCGTATGTAACCCCTATAATCGATACTCACGACTTACAGTAAACGCATACTGGAGACTTTTAGTCGGCCGACATTGTGTTTGCGCTCATAAATCGGTATGAAGATGAATGGTAGTACGCACATTACAAAGATCAAGTACTTAGCCGGTATCAAATCGACTGAAAACTTTGATTAGAGACAAGATTTTCTTTAAAAAAAAAATTGCTCACTATCGGGGCAACTGTCAGGCGACTGCTTAGTCGGCAGTGTACTACTAAGTACTCCTACGCGAACAAAAGCACATAAAACATCTTTCACAATCAAGGTCCCATTCATTTAAAGGATATTCAAAGACAATTTGGGAGCGTTCGATTCATACAGGAAACGATTAAATCGATTTAATCCGAGTGGGGAGCAGCCACGGAGGAAGGAAAGATAGCGGAGATCCCATGCAACGTACGGTTGGCGTGATCAGTTACTAGAACTACCTAAGGAGGCATTGGGGTTTCTTGTCAAATCAAAACCAAAATTAGTCTTGATTGATTGGTGATTTTATTTTGAAAATACTAAGCAAGTTCCATAGAAGAGGTCTAAGAGTGGAGCTAGTAATGTTCCTCGTCCCTCGAACAACCGCATTTTGGCGAGCTTTTGCGTTCTTGTGTGATTTTGCGTTCTGATATCTCCGCCAGTCATTTTGTTCTCCATGATCCGAGTGGTGAACTTCTGTTGGAGTTCTGTGGTTGATTTTTCAGTATTGGAAAATATTATTTTTGTTTTTCAGTTGTACGAGTTATTTTACAGTTTACAGGATTTTTACAACGTTAAATATGAATTTTCTGCTTTTGAATAGGTATATTTATTTTGATAAATGCAGTGGAATCGGAAAATAAGATATCTTTATCATATTTTCACAAGTCGTTTAACTTTTAGCCGAAATAATATTTCTTATAGTTTATTTTTATTTTACCGAAAAAAATAAAATGAAACTGTCCCCAAAGATTTTCTAAATATCCTCACTTTGATTTTCAGCAAGTCTTCAACTTCTTACAAGAACCGGCCACCTGTCTGCAACCGTATATCATTATGATGGGCCATTTAACGTTGAATGTTTTCTGTAAATCTGGCCATTATCGGATTTACAACAGTGCTCGTATTAACGTCTTTTTTATTTTATTGTTTAACCGTAAATCGGTTTTGTTTACGCAGAAACCACATTGGTTTAACTGCGCTGTGGGTAATCGCATCTGGGTCGGTTAAAATTGTGATTATAGTTAAAGTAGTATCGTTTTATTGGTGTTTTGACATGGTAAACTCATAAAAATAATATGATTTTACTTTTACTTATTTTTTTTGTAGTGTTATACAATAATACAAGTTGTATTTCAAAAACACTTCTTTCCCTAATTAAAACAAATCATTGACAAACCACGTCTGTCTTTCACGCTATTACTTATTAAGGCGATAGATTTTTGTAGGACTTTTTAAAAATGGTATACAATCAATCATATAGATATTAGGTACATTATTAGTTACACCACACATATAGTTACATTTTTGATCTTAAAACCAATAAAAGTAGTTGACATAATGGGCGGTCTTATAGCTAAGAGCGATCTCTTACACACAACCTTATAATGATTGACATATATCAACACGCCAATTACTTAATCCCCCAAAGCTCTACTCAAATTTCCAACGCAAAAGGTACAAGGTACTCATCAAAAGTGATGAATAGTACCTTTCTCCGATATCAATACGATATCAGTTAGTTATTACGCCAATTAAAGACATTGTGCTGACATGTTACCTCGGTAATCTGTGGGACCAATCAGTTTGAGTTTGGTGGAACCACGGAGTAAGGTAAGAGCGGAGATTCCGTAATGCAGGTAGGTCAGGCTTCATCTAGGTCAAATACGTAAGGTTGACTGGTTGGTTTAATGACCAAAACGATCAGTTATGTCTTAACTAAGTGAGGTGAATTCTTTGAGACATCTGTCAACGATTTTTGGTAATACAAAAAAATATCAGCGAAAAGATGGTCAGGGGATATTTGAAAATCTGGGCTGTGCTCAGCACTGCTCAGCATTCCTTGCCACACTTTCTTTTTGTTTTCTATATTTTGTAATTTTTCTATATTTTTTCAATGTATGTGTGGCTAAATAAATCGTTTAAGACACTTACGTTTCTCGTCTCCCGATTATCCGTATTTTTGGCGCGCTTCTTTCTTAGGAGATTTTCCTGTGTAGCACCTCTAGTAGTCATTTTGTTCTCCATGTTTGGGACCAATCAGTTGAAGTTTGATGTATGTAACAAATTTTGGATTTCTCCGTAGCAGAGAGGGTTAAGGTGAATTTAGTTCATGTTATCATATAGGATAATTGTCGGATTTTGGATTTAGGTTGAAATTATTAACTATTGTATAGGGATTTGATTACGTACCTAATATCAAGAAATAAAGTAAAATGCTCATTGCTTGATGATCTCATGCTAGACCTTTTCTGGTTCCATCTTGAATTCTAGACTATTTGTAAACCAATTTTTTTCAATTTTGTTATTAAAGCGTAACTTACAGTCAAAATTACTTCCGCATTTAAAATATTAATTAAGCATTTCAACTTAAAATCTCATATCATTTCCAAAACACAGTTTACATAACATGTAATAACATCCTTAACCCTAAAATACTCCTTGATTACGTAACTCTACATTACTCGGAATTAACCCTTCCCATTTGAACTAACGCAAATCAACAACATTGGTAATTAATTCCCTACAAAACTAAAGCTTCAATTTCACCGGAGGGTTAATAATGTTTAAGACACATCAGACGACTGACTTTGAATGTAGCGTTTGTAAGGGGAACACAGACTAGCGATTTTGGCTGCGCGTGTGTGTTCGTTAGGGGGAAAATTTTAATTTGTGATATGTAAACTGTAGGTAATCATAAAACCTTTCTGCATGAATTAAACAAACTGTAAGTAGTTATAATCTTGCGTGTTCGTTTAAACATACATTTCTCAAGTAGTTTATGAGCTAAAAAGCACGTCTCATTTTCCCTACTCATCTAGCAAAAGGTGCTGTTTTCTTGCCTACCTACATTATTATGAGTTTCCAAAGCTGAGCTAATACGCGCTTGTGATAAAGCTAGTCTTAACCACCCCTTACTTTAAGTCAAACATATAGGTACATATAGGTAAGTATATAACAAAGTCTGATATCACAGTCTACAGACTTAGTAAACTCATATTGGGTAGATTCCAGTGTACAATGACGCATGATTGAAGCACGGATATTAATGTGAACTTAGAATGTATGCCCATTGAAGTATGTTCTGAGTTGGTAAGCTGTTCTTTTTAGACTGTGATAATCGTTTTCAATATATTGTAGCTAATATTCTGTTAACGTAAGTTTAGTTACTAGATTAATTTTCTATTATTGATAAGACATTTAATTTATTGATAGTATAAGAATCCATCATTAGATATCACTTTTTTTGTAGCCTATATAAATCCTTTGCAATTCCACTATTTTCGCAGAAGAAAAAACACCGGAACATAAAAATGAGTCACTTCAAGACTATATTTTTGTCACTAGGTGACAAAATAGTCTGAATCAGAATTCGTGGGAGTGATTCTGAAAAAAACAATGATGACTAACTCTGTTGTGTGTCACCAAGTAATCGGGTTACTCTTTTAAAACCAAAAAAAAGTCTTTGTTCATTATTGTTCAGAGGTATTCCTTGAAGCGCCACCGTTTTGAGACGCACTTGATTTTGCGCAACTTTAATATGCCTTGGAGAACACCTTTTTATAGTTATTGTTATTGGGAACGCTGATGCTTCGGGAAACACCTCAATATTTAATAGGAAGCTAAATAGCTTGAATAATAATATAATAGCTTCTTATTTTGATCTAAGTCTTACTCCTCACTGGGGAAGTCAGATAGGCAATTGCTCCATGTAAACATTCGGTGAGACTTAGCTCCATCAGTGAGACTAAAATCGACTCCAGCTTCAGTGGGAAAAGGCTAGGCAGATGATGATGAGTGATAAATTCAAAACATGCCTGTTTGTCTTGCATGCTAGAACAGTAGTATCATTTAATAAAATAAATCTACCGATTGACCGTTTATTCCTTTGTTATTACATTCTCTCACAAGATATAATCGAGTACCTACCTACTCTATACCTTGAAGCCTTTGGGGATTAATACAGTATCCATGTAAATAATTGGTTGTGTATCTGGCAAAGGATCGTCACATACAAACATACTTGACAAATCAATTACGTATGCGTATGTATGTGTCTTAGTACTAAGCTATGTGAGGAACTGTTGAGTAATTATATTTTTCTGTTATTATTTTATAAGGTACGCCAAATTGATCTGTTTTACATTATGAGTTGTATCCCGCGGTTTCTCTCGCGGCTCTCGGGGAACTTTTTCAAGGTATTGGAAGTTTAGATATAGCAGAAATATATAAATAGCATATATAGAACAGCATAACCTAAAGTGAAATAATTTTTCAAATCGGTTCAGTAATTTCAGAGTCTCGGATAAAACACAGAAACAATAAATGTGTCCTCACTACAATTAGATTAATATAGAACGATTGAACTATGAGAGCAATCAACTGTTGTATGACCATAAAACATACGTAATTTACGTTCAATCTAATCTTTATTCAATGTCTATAGCGTAAATTACACACATAAATAAATACTTGCTTCAAACAAAATCACAATTTTCTCACCTCATGTCCCAAATAACTGCTTTATCCGCAATCACAATTTATTCTGTTGATTAAATTCTTTACATTACGATAACCACCTGTTCTCATCAGTTATAAGGAAAAACCTTATTCATTTTGCTTCGTAACAAAGGATTTTTATTTTATTCCCAACACCTTTAAGGGTAGACTAGAGACTAAACAATCGGCCGACAGTCGACCCGATGGTATACAAAACAATGTTTAAAGAAAATCTTGATTCCGATCAAAGTTTTCAGTCGGTCTGAGACCGGCTAAATACCTGATCTTTGTAGTGAGCAATCTACCATTCACCTTCATTCTGATTTATGAGCCC
Source organism: Helicoverpa armigera (assembly GCF_030705265.1). Lineage (NCBI taxonomy): Eukaryota > Metazoa > Arthropoda > Insecta > Lepidoptera > Noctuidae > Helicoverpa > Helicoverpa armigera. The sequence goes on along the minus strand of NC_087123.1, from coordinate 1,171,881 downwards.
AAACAAACTATTGGCCCACTAAAAGTTTGCAGTGTGCCCTACTCTAAGCAAAAGACCAAAACATTTTCTTAATGCGAGTTATAGAAGGCTTTCCCAAAAATTGCCTCAAATGAGTATGAAAAAAAAAATCTAGCAAAAATTGTGATTCGCGCTTATGCTCTAGTTATCCCAAAGTCGCGTGAAAAATATTGAAATATTACAGTATTTGAGGGACAAATATATACTACGTAGGTTTTTTGTCTAATTTACAAGCGGAAGCGATTTGACAATGTTTCGTAAATATGGAAGCGCGCCAATAGAGGATAATGAATGACTTGTTTTCAACAGTTTTGTAGTTTTTTTACTTCATAAATTATTCGGTTTATGTACCGTGTTCTGTTCCGCAAATATTTTAGTTGGTTTTTTGCGTCGTTAATTAAGATTTGTCACTTGTGTATTTGTTTACAGTTGTGTCTTGTTTAATTGTTTTTTTCTTGTGATAATATTTTGTCAATTCCAAACCTATCGTGTACTCACTGTAGCACCAGAAAATAAAAAAAATAAACATGACATAAACATAATTATGAAAAATCGGCAAAGGATGATTGATGAAAAGATAACCAGCTCAATCAAGATTTCCCACTAATTTTGAAAATCAGTTTATTACAGTAAAATCTTAAAAAATGTAGTGTTTGAAATAATTTCCCCGCTAACAATCCATCACTCAAACCACCGAAACTACACAGAGCTGCTGAATTAAAGATAGCACACGTTCACACTACAGTACTGATATGAACACGGAGTACGAAAAGATGAGCGGAGATGCCATAAGGCAGATAGGTCAAGCGCCGCCTTGTAGGTCAAAAGTACGGTAGGCGTGACCAAAACCACCAGTAATTAAAGAATTAACGAGGTGTTCTTTGAGATATCCGTCCAAGATTGGTGTTTATTGATTGGGTATTGAAAAAATTGGCGGGATCTAAAGTAGGTGAATGAGACCAGAGCCGAAAACGTGCGTCGTCTCCCTTTGGCGACGCTAGTTTTGTTTTCTGATTTATTTATTTATGCTGTTACTAGATTTGAGTGGAGTGTATGTTTTTGTTTTCTAGTATAGTTTTTTTCTATACTTTTTTACGAATAATGAACTTGTAGATTCTTTTGTCGATATAATGGTTCATGAACAGGTTATCTGTGTTATTATATTATAAAAATAATATCGTGAAAGTGTTACTATTATGTCATTACCGCAAAAAGGGCATTGCATAATTACAGTCTAACTCCGTATCTAGTCTTTTCTTAACTACGTTAGGGTCTGTTTCCAGTGTAAATGCATAAATGCAGCCGAGTTCCTTTTTTGTATGGAGCCACTGACCACTGACTGGATTTAAAAAATCTACAACATCCATAAGTATTCAGTAGTGAATGTTTTTCATCAAAGCGAAGTGCCAATTGCTTCAGCTTTGATAAATCATCGACATAGAAGTAATATATATGTACCTACCTGTATAATATCAAATGGTTGATATGTTCAATTTCTGATGTAACTTATGTATTATGCAGGAGATCGGACTGATCCAATAGTAGATATCTTTTGATCTCTCGGAGGCGGGTTGCACCTTAACGTTACCTTTGCTTTCTTAATATTTTTGCTCCGTCATCCTTCCTCAATTTTAAAATTGTATTTCTTGCTGAAGTTTTATTTACAATTTCATCGTTTAAACGGTCTTGTAATATACTTAAGTTAATAAATGTAGTAATAGTTTTAATCTTTATTGTAAATCATGGATTACAATTTCTTAGGTACCACTAAGATTGAATAAATAAACCAGTAAATACAACAAAAAAATTACAAAATAATCCCGCTTTGTAGCCTCTTAATCCCATTAATAAATATCTTCAAAACCACACCTTAAAAGCAACACCCTCAAAACAGAGAACTTAATTAAAAACCACCTTTAAATTCTGAACCCGCTCTAAACTCTGGTTAACTGTTCGGTAACGATTGAGGAAGTTTTAAAACTCGATTCACATTGTGAAACCAGATCACTTTGGGTGAAGGAGGATCTTTTGAATTAAAGATATAGCGAACCTCGCGATGGCTTGGAAATCATTTTATACTGTAACGTGGAGATATTTTGCTTTTGTAGAGTGAAGTTATGTTTGTTATTTTTGAGGATATTGAATTTAAAAGATTTTTGAAGGCATTAATCTGTGGTATGTGGAGTCTATTTTTATTGAACTTAAAGTCCTGCCTTTTGAACTTCTTAAATGAACTTCTTCTCAATATGGGATTCCATATAGTATTTACCTGATCTGTAGATCATCCACCCTGCCTAGTGCAAGCGGAATGATTAACGCTCCTCCCTTCTCTTGAAGAGGCCTGTGGGACAATAAAAAGGCCTGTCACGATGTGATCATTCAAATGGTTTTATATACCTAGTTAAGTAAAATGTAAGTCAAAACAAATTTTGGACAAACCAATAAGTGTACACAAGAGTACAAGAATGCCATAAGTGAGATACGCAAAGAATGCTTCATCGATCCCCAAGCTTTGCCTTTGTGAAGCTAAACGTTCACTTTAAAAGTTACCGTCTTGAATATTCGCTGTAATGAAAATTGTGGCTTCCCTAAATTCACTAAAATTGTGTTCAAATTCGGTCCACTTTTTCTTGTAGAGTTAGAAATGTCGGTGTTAAGTCATCTCTTTTCGAATAACGACTATTTTTCTTTTTAGCCGGTGAAATTAGATATTGTTTTGGGTGTTACTGTAAATCTGTTTAAAATTAAAATTGAGAGCAGTTTCGAGATCAAATCTAGGATGAAGATACTTGTAAGTTTTACTCGCGCAAATAGTAGCATACGTAACAAACTTACGATAAATTCGCAAATCTAAAACCTTTCGTAAATCGTTTACAACTTAGAAGACACTTACGTCATTTCTACGGAAGCAATTCACAAGTGTAACACGATATCAAAATTTTGATATCACCGTCACACTCCAGGTAAATTCACTTACTATTCCGTTGACTACGCAAACAATATCAATCACTCGTGAATTCCGTCTCAAGTCGAGGCGTCACATGTCCTCTGCATCACATTTACATGCGAAATGTCTCAAACGCCGTGATCACGATCATATATCCTGCTATTATTGGCATTTATGGAGATTCTGTTGGGCTCTGATGGATACGGGGGCTTGCAGTAGTCTGATAGAACTATTTTATATGCAAGGTTTGTTAGACTATTTGTTATCTTTGAACTGTGTTTGTTGACCAGTACCTAGTTAATATCAATATGAGTTGTTAAATGAACAGCACACTTAAGAGATATAATGGCTTGGTAGATCCCTAGCTTTAGATTATTGCTAAGGCAAAACTAGACTGGCAAATGTGATTTTAGAAATCAATTATAAAATTGTGTGCTTAGGTAGCTAAATAAATGCCAAAATATGTTCAGAAGCGCCAAAAGCCCGTTAAAGTTATTAACAGAGGCTACTTGATTATTGATGTTTTTTGTACTTTTACTGGTATACAAAAATCCCCAAGAAATAGCTAAACTGAAACATCTTAGAACAAAAAACAGTTCTAATCTTTTATTACTTTTGTTAACAAAATAGTTTTGTGAACGTTTTCTGCAACTACATTGTCTGTCGATCGAGGAACGTTGATAGATGTTAATGGACTTTCAACCGTTTAAGTGTTTGTTTAGAGTTGATTTTCTTTTGCTTTTCAACAACTATCAAGATGGTTTCAGTAAGGTAGTGTGTAGTGTAGTTTGGTCTTGTTTTTTTTTTGAACAGTTGTTTTGGTTAATCGATAGTTGCTTGTTGTTGACTTTTGAATTCAGTCTTGGGTTGTGCCTTTTGTGTTCAATTTTCCGTTAGGATACAGTTGACCCGATGGTTGGCCTAAACATTTTTTTAAAGAAAATCGTGAATCAAAGTTTTCAATCTATTTGATACCATATAAATAACTTATCGTTAGTATGTGCTTACTGCCACTCATCTTGATACTGATCTCTGAGCCCAAAACAAACTATCGACCGACTGTGTGTCGTTATTTGAGTGTTTCTACCTTAATAAATATTCTCCGAATTTTAATCACAATATCACATTTTCTCTGAAATGGCTGAATTCATCTTTAACGTCATGAAGGAATAATAACATAATAGGAAACGTCAATAGGAAAGGTTATTAGTAATATTTTTCCGGGATGACTATAAAGTTGCCATGTCAAAAAACATCGATACATATATTATTTTATAACTTTTGGTGCTCAATTTATTTAATATCTAATATGAAATCTAACGTGATTGATTTCATAGAAAATCGTGAGGGATAATTGAATTTAGGGTTTATTTAATGATGTTAGTGGATACCGGCTACATTGTACTGGTCGTATAGTAGGTAACCAATATTGGTCGGTAAATAATACATATTTTCACAACATAATAGACACACCGTTCCATTGCTTTCAGTAGATTTGAAAAAGTAGTTTCAATAAAAATGGAGAACATTTTTTTTTTTAAATGATGTTTCGTACATTCAAGATTATTTATTTTATTAACAGAATTTAAAGGATGTCAATACCCATTTAACTTCATGGATACCATACCATACTTGTATGAAAGCTACCGAACTTTAGCAGAAAGTATTTACAATTAAAAAACAAAGAAAAATCATCAACATAATATTTCACTAAAATCCCCAAACGATATAAAGATCAACTATAAACACAAAATACATTTTATTTTTAACATCCATAAGCAAGGGAAAGGAATATCGCAACGATTGCCAATTTCCACGCACGGGTGACCCAGTGTTGGAGGAAATCGGCAGAATGGATGTTACGTATAAAAAATATATCGAAGTTGGTCATACGTTTTATACTTGTGGAAGTAAATAAAAATATAATGGCTTTTACTGTTGGACGGTAAAGTAAATTTATGAGGATACCTTTGAGTTGGATTTGGTTGACTTGATAACATATACTCTCTTTGTTTATTTATCTGCATACGAAATCTTTTGACATTTGTTTGATCAAGTTAAATCATGTTGAACTACTGTAAAGAGGATAGGGGAAGTTGGTTTTTATTAAACGGTTTTATTTAGCTCACCCCGTTTGTTAAACGGTTTTATTTAGCTCACCCCGTTTGTTTTATTTATTCATTCTTGGGTCAAATTTAGAAATTGAAATTTCAGTGCCTTCCTGTTGTCAGATTGATCTGAAATTTGGTACACACCTTTATTTCCGATGACAATACAATATAATAATATCAATAACATTGCAAATCCAAGATGGCCGCCGGTACAAAATGGCGGATAACGTAGGTTTTATCAATCCCGTCAATGTGGGTATCAAATGAAAGTGCTCAACCAGGAGAATACAATGTACTATATAAAATTCAAATCCAAGATGGCGGCCTCTACAAAATGGCGGATAACTTAGGTTTTATCAATCCCATCAACATGGGTATCAAATGAAAGGTCTCAACAAGTAGAATACAATTTAATATGCAAAATTGAAATCTAAGATGGCCGCCGCTACCAAATGGCTGATAACAATTTTTAAACGGTTTTATTTAGCTCATCCCGTTTGTTTTATTCTTGGGTCAAATTTAGTAATTCAAATTTCACCCTCTTCCTGTCAACCGATTATTCTGAAATTTTGTATACACCTTTTATTCCGATGACAATACAATATAGAAATATCAATAACATTGTAAATCTAATATGGCCGCCGGCACAAAATGGCGGATTACATATTTTTCCACAACCCCTCAATATGGGTATCAAATGAAAGGGCTACACAAGTAGAATACTGTCAGCAACCCCAGCGGGGCCCAACAGGGCCAAGGCCTGCCTGGGCTGCGGGATTGTTCGAAAGAGTTACCGTGGCCCTGGTACATACAAGGCCTACGACGAAACATAACTATTTTTAGTCAGTAAAAGTCTGGCACTCCCTTACCGCTGCTGACCCAGGGAGGGGTCACTTGATGATTTTTGGCGTCGTTAAAAAAAATGACTTTTAAAAAAATTAGATTGTAATAAATTATCAGATAAGAGACCGTGTAATAATGATGCACTAAATGAATTAGATAGAATGAGGAATATTCGGTAGGCATTTTCATTAAATACTAAAACTAGAAAATAAAAATCGGTAAAAACTTTTAAGTCAAACGGTTTTATCTTATGTGCACTGAAAACTAGAAAAAATGTTACTTACCTGTCAACCTACGTAGGTGGTCTTGGTCATATTAGACTAAAATAAAAACGTGGGGCCCCTCTGAAATCCTACCTATGGCAAAGCATATCTTTATACTTTGGTAGATCATGAGCTCGGCGTTCGCTGGTGAAGCCGCTACGGCTGATTATTGATTGTCAAAATCTCCAGTTACGATTATAGTAAGTCGATGCAATCCACAACAGTTAATGGGCCCCACGTTTTTATTTTAGTCTAATATGACCAAGACCACCTACGTAGGTTGACAGGTAAGTAACATTTTTTTTATTTTCTAGTTTTCAGTGCACATAAGATAAAACCGTTTGACTTAAAAGTTTTTTTACCGATTTTTTTATTTATTCATTCTTGGGTCAAATTTAGAAATTGAAATTTCAGTGCCTTCCTGTTGTCAGATTGATCTGAAATTTGGTACACACCTTTATTTCCGATGACAATACAATATAATAATATCAATAACATTGCAAATCCAAGATGGCCGCCGGTACAAAATGGCGGATAACGTAGGTTTTATCAATCCCGTCAATGTGGGTATCAAATGAAAGTGCTCAACCAGGAGAATACAATGTACTATATAAAATTCAAATCCAAGATGGCGGCCTCTACAAAATGGCGGATAACTTAGGTTTTATCAATCCCATCAACATGGGTATCAAATGAAAGGTCTCAACAAGTAGAATACAATTTAATATGCAAAATTGAAATCTAAGATGGCCGCCGCTACCAAATGGCTGATAACAATTTTTAAACGGTTTTATTTAGCTCATCCCGTTTGTTTTATTCTTGGGTCAAATTTAGTAATTCAAATTTCACCCTCTTCCTGTCAACCGATTATTCTGAAATTTTGTATACACCTTTTATTCCGATGACAATACAATATAGAAATATCAATAACATTGTAAATCTAATATGGCCGCCGGCACAAAATGGCGGATTACATATTTTTCCACAACCCCCTCAATATGGGTATCAAATGAAAGGGCTACACAAGTAGAATACTGTCAGCAACCCCAGCGGGCCCAACAGGCCAAGGCCTGCCTGGGCTGCGGGATTGTTCGAAAGAGTTACCGTGGCCCTGGTACATACAAGGCCTACGACGAAACATAACTATTTTAGTCAGTAAAAGTCTGGCACTCCTTACCGCTGCTGACCCAGGGAGGGGTCACTTGATGATTTTTGGCGTCGTTAAAAAAATGACTTTTAAAAAAATTAGATTGTAATAAATTATCAGATAAGAGACCGTGTAATAATGATGCACTAAATGAATTAGATAGAATGAGGAATATTCGGTAGGCATTTTCATTAAATACTAAAAACTAGAAAATAAAAAATCGGTAAAAAAACTTTTAAGTCAAACGGTTTTATCTTATGTGCACTGAAAACTAGAAAATAAAAAAAATGTTACTTACCTGTCAACCTACGTAGGTGGTCTTGGTCATATTAGACTAAAATAAAACGTGGGGCCCTCTGAAATCCTACCTATGGCAAAGCATATCTTTATACTTTGGTAGATCATGAGCTCGGCGTTCGCTGGTGAAGCCGCTACGGCTGATTATTGATTGTCAAAATCTCCAGTTACGATTATAGTAAGTCGATGCAATCCACAACAGTTAATGGGCCCCACGTTTTTATTTTAGTCTAATATGACCAAGACCACCTACGTAGGTTGACAGGTAAGTAACATTTTTTTTATTTTCTAGTTTTCAGTGCACATAAGATAAAACCGTTTGACTTAAAAGTTTTTTTACCGATTTTTTTTGAATCGTCATTCTGATTGCGGGTCGGTAATAGTAAGAAATATTTTTTAAGTCAAGATCAACTTGACTAAAAATATGTTTCAAATTACTTTTTTTTTTTTTTTAATTATTCACAAAATATTTACATTAATTGAAAATAAAATAAACTTAATATATACAACTTAAAACTAATACAGGGCATAATACATATCGGAAACCAAACAATATTGTTTTGAATATTAAAAAAAAAAAAACTTTCAAAACCCATTCAACATTTATTATTTAACATGTATTTTAGCTGGAAACAAAACAGAATAACAAATACAAAAATCAAAAAATGCGCTGCACATTTCAATAATCTTTAACGTAAACGATTGCATAAGTATCGACATTCGAGTACAGAATCAGATAGTTTACAATCGATAAGTTATCGAGAGCTTGGGATTACGATAAAATAAAATATCCGACTTCCTGAAGCAAACGAATGCCTATTTATTTGGGACTACGTCAACACAACCTGCAGGTATTTATTTAATTCTGTTAGCTGCACAAAAATATTTACCATTTCATATTTATACGTTTCGCGTTTTGTTGATCGAGTGGTGAAAGGCTAAGGGAATGGATGATTTTCAAAATTGTTATCATGTTGGCATTTTAAAATTTGTTTTGCACAGTGGAAAAAAAGTCGTGGTGGCCTAGTGGGTAAAGGACCAACCTCAAGTACGAGTTCGCGGGTTCGATCCCAGGTCAGGCAAGTACCAATGCAACTTTTCTAAGTTTGTATGTACTTTCTAAGTATATCTTAGACACCATTGGCTGTGTTTCGGATGGCACGTGAAACTGTAGGTCCCGGCTGTCATTGAACATCCTTGGCAGTCGTTACGGGTAGTCAGAAGCCAGTAAGTCTGACACCAGTCTAACCATCGGTATCGGGTTGCCCGGGTTACTGGGTTGAGGAGGTCAGATAGGCAGTCGCTCCTTGTAAAGCACTGGTACTCAGCTACATCCGGTAAGACTGGAAGCCGACCCCAACATAGTTGGGAAAAGGCTCGGAGGATGATGACAGTGGAAAAAATCCAATGCATTTCTTCAGAACTTTTCTTTTTAATTTTGCTATTTTGCACGACCATATTATACGTTGACAAAACCCATTTAATTGCCAAAATAAACATACCCCAATCCGATTCCCAACAACTTACTTAACTTAAAATCGCAATAACAAACCGAAAGCTTGTTGTGATCATATGTTAACCCATAATACTAAGCTATAACATGGTTGCCCAGCTTTGGCTGCATTTCAAACGGGACCGTTAAGCATGGAAGTGAGTCGTTGTAGCCACAAACTGCATGCTACGACAAATAAACTGCTGTCATATGCTGATGTTTTATCCGGTTAGAAATACTGATTTGGACTTTCTAATTTTATTGCTACCATTACAACAGTGTAAGGGGGATTTTATTAGAATCCCATTATGGTTGCTGAATGGTCTTCCCATTAAATTAGTGGAAGTTTATGGGGTGTATTTACATGGAAATGGTGTTGGTTTTGTGATGGAAAGTCTTTAGTGTTAGAGCAAATAATGTTGATAGATCTATTAGGAGTTAATGCCTTAACGCGTGGTATTTATGAGTGTGTGAGTCGATGATTGTGTGAGTATGAGTCACACTAACGTCGCACGTTTTTATAAGACAACTAGCTTTCGCCCGCGGTTCCACCCGCGTCCCGTAGCCGGATGGTGATTAAAACCTTCTCCCGGGTCTAAGTTACCTCCCCTCTAATTTTCAGCTAAATTTCATGTTATGTCGTGACAACGGAAAGCGGGTTTCATTTATATATATATATAAAGATTTCGGAATACAAGATGCCTAAAAGACTACCTATTAAAGATCATGTCATTACTGAGCATAAGTTCTTTTAGTTAATTCGGGGAAACGTTAAACATTACGTTGTTTCTGATGATGATTGCTTCAAGAAAGCTCTAGTGTTTAAATTTGTGTCCTCTTGTGCACAAAATTGTCAGCGTCATTTATTTAATTTTCAAGAAACAAAACGATACCGATAAACATATTCACCGAAAAACAAAACTACAATATTATTTATCTTACATCTACCTCTTACATGTGAGCACTTTTATGTAACTATCATGGCCTATCGTTCGTTAAGTTGGCTCGAGTCCAACAAATCTGTCACTACTTACGTGTTTTCAGGCGTCATTACACCTTGTAGTGCTGTTGTACGTACGTCTTCTTGAAACTGAATCTGTACCTGAATACGTGAAGTTTTTTTTGATTTTTATTAGTCGCTTCTGGAAACTAGTACTTAATATAAAAATATATGACTTGTGTCTACTGAGACACGGGTTTTCATGTAAGTTTTTTACCGAACAACTCGTTTCACCTTCTATGTCATTGATGATTGTTCTATTTCAATATTATCATCTCATAAAAAAAATATTTAACTTAACTGTATCGTTTAAAAACGTTGAAACAATCACCTACCCCACCACACTTATGCCCACTTAAAATTTCACAATTGCCCACTGTGCATAATTCGTTCGTTCGCATTCAGTACACGTTCCCATCGATAATGCTCCACTTAATGAAGGTTGATTGCACGTTTGTGTGCCACTAATATGGCAATATTAGCAATTTACGAAATTCCAAACGTTTTGTAGGTGTGAGGGCACGGATAAACTGATTTGTCAGCGCCAATTTATTGCTATCGAGTGTATTCGATCAAATTCGTTGCGAGAATCTGATTTTCTGTTCGGTTGATCGAATGATTTTGCCAGGTGGGGCAATTTTTTGGTTTGGAGATGGCTGTGGTTTTGATCGTTTGACCAGGGTTGAGCATTTAAACTATAGAGGTGTCCAGTCGAGCATTTGCCCAATATTGATGTACCTATGTTGATGGCTGGTTATGGTTTAGTTACAATTATATTTTTCCTTTATCAATGTTCTAAGCCGAGCAATTTGGCTAGCTGTGTATATGCGCGTAGACCGACGAAAAGAAGTAACAAAAATTCGCTCCTACTATTACTTAAAAAAATAACTACGAAAAAAGTGTTAAAGCGTGTCCACATTAACGTTAAAAATCTCTTGCTTTTAAGCTCCGAAAAAAAATATCTCGCAAAGAATATTAGTTAGAATAGCACTAGGCTGGGATTATGTTCAGAGCCGAAATGCGATAACTTTAAACCAAACCTGTAAGCGCCGTTTATAGCCGTTTAATTGGATTTTGGAGCTGAGCAAGAATTACTGTGCTGCCTTTTGGTACGTCGGCAAAATTCTACAAAAATAATAGCTTCATTTTGTAACAGTTTGGTGGAGGTTTAAGACTTTTTGGCTCTTTCTTGCTTGCTTTACAGTCTTAAATGGATTTTGTTTTTAAGACTGAAAATTAATATAGATACTTACCTTGTTAGCTTTATTAGGTAGGTACTGTAGGACCGGGAGATCACTCGCTTGCTCAAATGAAAAACTTGGTTCAAGATCACGATGTTTATTGTACGAGCTCGGGAGGTGGAGCGACAACTTCAATATAAAAAAAAAACTATTCTATTCTGATATCTTTAAATAATTGTCCGGCCAGGTATTCAAATATATTGAATTAAACCTTACGTCAAAAGAGTTTCTACCAACACTACAGTACTCCTATTTCTTTTAGAACTTTTTAATGCCTTCGAAGAAATCGGTAACTTCAGTGTTGGTAATACAAATAATGAGCTATATAATAAAATAATGAGCTTATTTTTCAACAGTTTATGAAACCTCACAGTGGATATTTAACATGGATTTAGGCACAGACTGCAAATTAAACTTAGTTCAGTTGTCAAGTAATCGTAAATCGAGAAAAAATATACACCTTGATAGTAGCCTGATCAACCAAAAGTTTGCAGTCTGCTTCGGATCGAAACCGATAAATTATTAAAAAAACAAAATACCCGACTGCACACTAAAAAAAGAGTAAAACAAGCCCCACAATAATATTGATCAATACAACTTTACTGAATATAATTTATAAATATTGATGGAAAGCATCGCAGGCGGGGACCAACAGAGGCTTATTTATAGTCATTTCGGTTGTGCACCATTTAGCAGAATTTTCGTTGGTGGCGGTCAAGGTGGTCCCCGCCTGCGATGCTTTCCATCAATATTTATAAATTATATTCAGTAAAGTTGTATTGATCAATATTATTGTGGGGCTTGTTTTACTTTTTTAGTGTGCAGTCGGGTATTTTGTTTTTAATAATAATTCTTTTATTTATAACTTTTAGCTGTTTTATTTAACGAAAATGTTGTAGATGTAGAAGACTATGTATATGTAAGTACCATTTTAAATTATTTCGACGACATTTGGCTTTAGATTACGAGTGATGTTACTCCGCAACATAAATTTACCGCCAATGCGACGTTCAAGACGATCAAGACGACGTTCATGCATTTGATCAAGACGACGTGATTGTATCGCCAAAAGAATCGCTTTTTGCTTGCTAACGCATGAGTTGCTTTGCGTTGACGCAGAATTAACATGTTCCCGTGGGAATTTTGAGAAAAAACGTATCCTATATTAATTACTCCCGTGATTGAAATGAATCTAATGATACCGCATACATATTTTTTAAAGGAAATTTAGAAAAATATCCCGTGGGACTTTTAGGATAAAATGTATCCTATGACACTCCCGTAATCAAGACAAATCTAACGATACCTCATACATCAAAATCCATCAAGCCGTTTAGGCTACAGGAGGTCACAAAGGAACAGACATACATACATCTAAATATATAAAACTCAAAGGTGACTGACTGACTGACATAGTGATCTATCAACGCACAGCTGAAACCACTGGACGGATCGGGCTGAAATTTGGCATGCAGGTAGATGTTATGACGTAGGCATCCGCTAAGAAAGGATTTTGATCAATTCTACCCCCAAGGGGATAAAATAGGGGATGAAAGTTTGTATGAAACTTTGTCAATTTTAAACCGATCGGACTGAGACTTTGCATGCATAAAGCTACTATGGCGTAGGCAACCCTTAAGAAAGGATTTTGATAAATTCCATCCCTAAGGGGATAAAATAGGGGATGAAAGTTTGTATACATCTTCTTAGATTTTATGAAGAAGTCCTGATGACGAATCAGAATTTTATGATGACGTTCGCTTAAATACGATTTTGATTAATTCAACCCCCACGGGTGATAAAATAATCTTCAATAAAGTCAACTACACAAGACGATATCCATGGTAAGACTGACAGACTTTCTGGCTTCTGATTAGTCGCAGCAGCTGCAGAAAATGTACAAATGACAGCTTTGTCAGACTCAAAGCATATAGACATAGATTATAGCTGTTTCCTGTGAAAATTACTTACGCACCATACGTAATAATTTTCCAAATTGGCTGACTAGATCCAAAGATATTCACAACGTCACAAACTTTACTTCTTTTGTTTAGATAAATGGTCACATCCACAACACATCAATGAATCTATGCGACTGCTAAGTGCTAATCCTAATTATACTGTCACGTGAAAGAATGCACCTACGGGATAAGTAGTATTTTGACTATTCTATATTGCCCACGCAGACGAAGTTGCGGGCAACAGCTAGTACTTACATACACTCGAAAAACATTACCCTCCTTCTTTGGCAGTCGGGTAAAAATACGCATATTTCATTTCATCAATAACCATAAAAAGTCGGAATCAAAAGAAACAAATTCTGTTCACCGTTCTGGTTCATACTTGTTTCCTGCATAACTGCGGAAATTATAATTTATAAAACTCAAAGGTGACTGACATAGTGATCTATCAACGCACAGCTGAAACCACTGGACGGATCGGGCTGAAATTTGGCATGCAGGTAGATGTTATGACGTAGGCATCCGCTAAGAAAGGATTTTGATCAATTCTACCCCCAAGGGGATAAAATAGGGGATGAAAGTTTGTATGAAACTTTGTCAATTTTAAACCGATCGGACTGAGACTTTGCATGCATAAAGCTACTATGGCGTAGGCAACCCTTAAGAAAGGATTTTGATAAATTCCATCCCTAAGGGGATAAAATAGGGGATGAAAGTTTGTATACATCTTCTTAGATTTTATGAAGAAGTCCTGATGACGAATCAGAATTTTATGATGACGTTCGCTTAAATACGATTTTGATTAATTCAACCCCCACGGGTGATAAAATAATCTTCAATAAAGTCAACTACACAAGACGATATCCATGGTAAGACTGACAGACTTTCTGGCTTCTGATTAGTCGCAGCAGCTGCAGAAAATGTACAAATGACAGCTTTGTCAGACTCAAAGCATATAGACATAGATTATAGCTGTTTCCTGTGAAAATTACTTACGCACCATACGTAATAATTTTCCAAATTGGCTGACTAGATCCAAAGATATTCACAACGTCACAAACTTTACTTCTTTTGTTTAGATAAATGGTCACATCCACAACACATCAATGAATCTATGCGACTGCTAAGTGCTAATCCTAATTATACTGTCACGTGAAAGAATGCACCTACGGGATAAGTAGTATTTTGACTATTCTATATTGCCCACGCAGACGAAGTTGCGGGCAACAGCTAGTACTTACATACACTCGAAAAACATTACCCTCCTTCTTTGGCAGTCGGGTAAAAATACGCATATTTCATTTCATCAATAACCATAAAAAGTCGGAATCAAAAGAAACAAATTCTGTTCACCGTTCTGGTTCATACTTGTTTCCTGCATAACTGCGGAAATTATAATTTATGTTCCACATATTTTGTACATACATACATACATACATATACATATTTATTATTGCTGTGGTTTGGTCCCTAGATAAATCTGTACGAAGTATTATTGGCTTTATCGAAGTACGTATTGTACAGGGTGATGCAATGTGAAATTGTTACTGATTCAATTATGAATGGTGGTATTGGTATTAAAGAGTTAATTATTTAAAAAATAATAAATTTTTAATAATGTTTTTGGATAATATAATATCCTACCTCTTTTGGTTAATGTACAAAAAAGTTTTGTCAATATCAGGAAGTTTTATGTAGTAGGTAAAAAGCATAAGTTTAATAGAAGTAGGGCAGACAGTTATTTTCGTAACAAAACGTAGGTAATACCGGTAGGTTTAGAAGTTAAGACCTCGTTAGCTTCAATAAAATAAATTCAACGTAAAATACGAGTATTTTATATATAGAAAGGTACTTAGTACACTTCCCCAATATATTTAATTACCTCGAAACTTCCACATTAAACACACAAATGAGGCCTTATAAGCGACGAAATTGGAATTCCGCCGAAGTTTATTAGGCCTTGAATATTGACGGTAAAACTCAAAGGCTTTCACTTATTTAGAAAGCCTATGTAAATATATTGAATTATTAGACATTTATAATATATTGTTGAAATAGAATTTCGTTATGGAGCTGAATGAAAATTACTGCGAGAGAGACCGAATATGCTAAGTATGTCCTAATTATGGCTATTGGGAATTTATTTGTTTGTTCTTGATGAGATGTTATACAGGATTGACTTATAATTTATAATTAAGAATTACTTGATCAAACTATGTCCAGCTTCCTACAAAAAACACATAACACAACCTCTACCCTTTAGTCGTGCCTTTTACCTTAAAAACTTTTCACTAAAAATAAACACAAGAAACAACTTACCACCGTGCATTAACTCTAAATGTTACCAAAATCCCTAAAGACCAAAAACCCGTTAAACCGTTACTTATTTACTTCTACAAACAAAGTTTTCGATATATTCAAATTCATAGCCCCTTTGGGCAAAGGTGATGTGATAAAAAATCGATAAATAGTTACATTTTAGTTTTATATCTTCGGGAATAAAACCTCCCTTGATGGGGGTACGACATTGAAACTGTCAAATCATCTGTTTGGTACACGAAAGGAATATTTCTTTTGAATTTTGTTTTTATTTTCATGTCTGTTAAAAGAGTTTTCTAAGAATTTTTGTTTTGTGGGTACCTAACCCTTTTTTGTTTTGCTTCAAGAGTAAAAATTGGTTTAACAGTTTCTGAGAATAGACTGAAATATAAAAGCATCACCCAACAGGCACAATATTTTAAATTTTGACATTACAAACAGACTTGATCGTTTTGACATTTGTGTTGCTTAGTGATGATTCAACGGAGCTAGCATGTTCTAGAATAGAAGCACTGATAAAAAATATCAACAAAACATACATTATCTGTAAAACTTCTTTATTTCAAAATTGCACACACGTGGACAAGTCTGTTCTACTTTTAAGATACAATCTATTCACAACGTCCACACTGTAACCTTTAAAAATATAATACCATCCAAAACACTAAAAAAGACCAACATAAAAAACAATACCGTACAAAATTGGATGCTCTAAAAGTTTGGACACTAAAAATGGCCGCGTTCGTAAAAACTAGGTATTTTACATCACACTACAGATAGATTAAGAGCCATCCGGCTCCCAGGCCTGATTTATTTTATAATGGCTTCCCTTGTAACTTATGTAAACTATGACATGTAATATATTTTTCCTGTAGGAAATCATACAAGAAATAGACTGTATTGACATAATAGATTGAGGATACAGCGAAACAATAAATAAATTGGATTAGGTTAAGTTGGTTTTATAAAAATGCTACCATCATACTTTGCAGCAGTCAATTAGTCATGCTCACTGTATGATACTAGATTCTGGCAGTGGTTTCATCCTTGTTCCTTAACAACTACTTCACGCAATTGGATAATAAAGTAGCCTGTAGTCTTCTTCAATAAACGGGCTAATTTAACACTGAAAGCATTTTATTCGATTGAAGAAAAAAAATTAAATCAGTGCCTGAGATTTAGCGAATTCAAGCAAGCAAACTCTTTGACTTTATAATATTTGCATAAACAGGTCTTACACCCAGCTCTTGGTCTACAAGCGGACTAAATGACCGCTCGTAGAAAATGCCATTTGATATTTACGAGCCATTCGGATCCTTTTATGAAGGTTCAAACAGCAAGACGTTTATGGCTCAGTTAGCACGCCAGCCCATACAGTAGCACTTCAAAGTTAGCATCATTGTTACACCGCTGTTGTGTTCGCCGTTTAAACACTTTTTGGGTGGGGTGTACTTGTGTTTAAGGTGATAAGGATTTTGTTTAACTTTTGATTTTTTATAATGATATTTACATACACTGTTATACCTGGGGTTGGATTCTAGTCTATTCGAATGCAGCTGAGTCGCTGGGACCCACCAATTTAACGTGCTTTCTAAAGGTGGTCAACCGTTTATGGACCGACCAAAACAAGTGTTGCTTAACTTTATGATAGCGGTGATTCAGGAACTCTATAGACAACACTTCAATCTGATTTTCACAACAGTATATTTCCTCTTGAATAATTGAATAACGTATAAATCTAATCCAAGTTCTCTTGTCCACAGGGCGTTCAGAACCAGGCATCGTACCTTCAATAGTGGGCTTCACAAAGGACTCGGTGGCCCACGAGTCGGACCGGCTGGCTCCCGGAGACAGGATCTGCAGCGTCAACGGCATATCAACAGCCAGGCTCACCAATGATGAAGTGCTTCGACTGCTGGACAATGTCGAGGAAAGGGCCTCGCTGGAGGTCGAATATTATATGCCTAATTATGGTAAGTTAACATCAACGAACATATAATTTGTATTTTTTCTAAATATAAAATATAATTAGGTATAGCATATTTTCTTATAAAAGTCTTCTACATTTTTTATATGTATTTGTGTGGGCTCGGGTGATATTCTTATACTTTCAAGGATGGTTGATGCCTACCAGGTTTTGATTACAAAAGTATACATACAGTATTTTAATGTCACAATCTAAACACCGAAAATAATAGCAATTTGATCGAAAATCAACAGCGAAATAATCTCAAACCATTTACCACTAAATTCAAAGACATACATCATTACTCTATTGTGTTTCAAACTAAGATCTGCAAGTATTTATCTAGAACAGTACCTATTACGTAGATATTGCTTGAAATACAAAGGGGCTATGTGAGACGTCCTCTAAGGAGGTCAATGGAGTTCCATTGACTATGGAGATTTTACTCAAAGGGAGACTATTCTGATGAACGATGTTATGATCTGGTTACATAATCTTTTGCGGAACATAATCTTATTATGATAGTTTTTCAATGTTGGTACAATCAGGCTTAGGTTCATGTTGATAGATAGGTATTACTTGTCAATTTACGACATACATCTTTTAAGTAAAGATAGCACCTTTATAAAATCATCCACGGATGTATGTATCCAATTTTGGACTGGTGCAGTACTTACTGTACAATATCCTTACTAATATTCAAACGCGAAAATAATGTAGTCTGTCTGTCGGTCTGTCTCAAGAAACACCTAAGCTACTGAACTGATTTGAATGAAATATGGCAAAGAGATAGTTTAAAGCCTGAGGAAGGACTAAGATACTTTTTATCCACCTGCGAGAATTGCGAGGAATGACTAGTTTTTATAACATGTGAATTCTCCGTCAAAAACCAGCACTGATTGTCCCTCTAAATGAAGCTTTAGATACCATACATCATGTTGTACAAGACAGAAGCACAATTCATTTTGTTACTGACACACCTCTTTCAGTTACCCTAGTCATTAATCCTACTGAGCCAACTCAGAGGGCAAGATAATTTTAGAGTTTATCTATTTTGTTCTTGTACAGGCTAATATTGATTTTGACAAAACGATTTGAAATTCGAGAGGACGAGCAGTTCCTTAGAATCGCGCGATCATTCAATGAAATAAACACACAAACTCTTTGGCTTTATAATATTAGTATATTATAGATGTTATAGATAACCTCTTAGTGTTGATATTGAAGCACCGCACCGTAATCTTTGTAGGAATATTTTCGTGTAACTGTACCTAGCAGAAAGGAAGTTCCCTTCGCACACACAGTTCAATTTAGAATAAAATAACCTCTCAAACATAAAATAACCAAGACAGTGAGCGTCACTTCAATGTTAACTCAAAAGCATCTACTTCTCGTGATTAAAATAAAACCAACATCCTAAGAAAATCTATAATTAGCGCCACCTGTCGGATTGAGCAAGAACTTCCGATGCGCTGTCGGATGCACAGAAATAGCTGAAGGATCAACTCTTGGATCGCCTTTGATTTTGTTTCTAGTATTCTTATTTGTCATGTCATTTAGTGTGACAAATAAGATTGCTGTGGATTCTTTGAATCTGTATGTTACTGTCATGCTTCTGTTTTTGGGCATACTTGAAATAGGGTCTTCTATTTGACTCAATAACTTGAAGGCACTTATCTAACTCAATATCTTACCGATGAAGTGTAAAAAGTAACTGCATTATGTAGTGCTGATATTTACTTCACTTACTCGAGTTCTCTGTATATAATAACTTACTCCTATAAAAGTAAACACAAAAACAACATTATAAAAAGAAAGAAAAACATTCTTGCATCGCCATATTCCCATAGGAGAGAACTCAGTTAAAACTACTAAACGAATTATATAGCCGCAACTTTTTATTTATTTTTATACCCCGAACTAGCCCATCCCGGTTGGTTTAGTTTCCATTAGATTTTAGTGCAAAACACCATTTGTTATTCACAAATCCATTTGTTGCATAATATATATTGCGTCGTTGGTCTAGCAGTTGCATAGTGCGATTGCTGTTCATGAGGTCTCGGGTTCGATCTGTTTGGGCTAAAATCATTACTTGATTTTAAGAAACTTTCACAAAGCATTCAGAACCTGGAAGTTGGTACCTAATTGTTACACCCGTAGGTACATCGAAGAGCACGTAAATATTGGATTGCCGTCCCATAGGAATATAAAAGTGATGGAATAAGGTTAAGCGCTCTTATGTCTGCATGAATGCTTCTGCACTATAATTTATGTTTATCCTGCGCAGCTGCCTGATCTCCCGAGAGAGAACAGTTGCCTTCAGTAACAATCGTCTGGACACATTTATAATTATTATATTTTATCTTGTTTTAGCTTCACAAAATTCCCTGTACATTACAACGAAGTTAGCAGAAGTTCCTGTGGAAAAAATCAACGGGTCCCTTGGTATTACCATTCGTGGTGGTCTACCGGAGAACTCTGCTCCAAGTGCTGATCTGGTGCTGAACAGCCGGTCTTTGGATGCGCAGCCGTTGGTGGTGACCCATGTCAGGCCTGGTGGGGCTGCGTATAACACTTCTAGGATAAAACCTGGGGATAGACTGTTGAAGGTTGATCACGTGAGTATGGATTGTGAAATTATTTTGTAGATATATAAAGATTTTCACAAATGACAATAATAAAGTGAAACAGTTTCTTCTTCACACTGCTAATGATGACGGTTTTAAAATTGTATCAGCCATATTGCTATAGTAAAATTTTTTAGGGTCTCACTGACACCCACAATGATAAGTCTGACTTTATCTGTATTCAACTAATTTTGTAGAACGCTGAACACAATTTCGCAGCCATAATAAACCCCTTGTCATTGATAGGGTTAAATGTCATTACTGACCTGATCTTTTCTAATTCTAGAAATTAATTATGTGTTCTTCTTCAGGTATCCCTAACCAACAAAACGCTATCAGAAGTCCACAACATACTGCAAAACTGTCCTCAAGTAACTAGCCTCACGATAGAATACGACGTTTCCATAATGGAGTCAGTCAAGTTGGCCACAGGACCCCTCCTCATAGAGATAGAGAGACCTTGCAACGAAGACTTGGGGCTGTTCCTGACTAACCAGAGGTGTTCTGACGATGTCTACAGTTCCGGGTCTGATACTTACCAAAGAGTTGGGACGTGTAACGCTATTTATATCGATAGTATTTTGCCTGCTAGTATTAGTGACAGGTGAGTGATATTTATGTATTTTGCCTTTCTGATTATAAATTAACTTCTGTTGTTATTCCTAGCGGACCCGTTTATAAAGGAACTTAGTCTGAGTAAGCTGTAGTTTACTTGCTGTGACTTCTAGCTTCTGTCTGATCGTACCATGCACAAATTCGTGATCAATGCATGAGAAAAAACAAACAAATCAAAATTAGCGTATTTTCTGTCTAGCTCATCTAACTATAAAAATCATAGTTCAAACATGTTCAAATAAAACTAAAATGACCAAGAAAAGATAAGCCATGATAGTAAAAAAAAAAAACTATATTTCTGCTAGGATTTGGCTCTAAAAATACTAGTTTAACTTGAACAACTATAATACCATCTACCATCTGCCAGAAGTCACATAATCACTCAAGTCTACATAAAGCCTCGCTCCACTGCATAATTAGCGACGAGCGATAAATGATGAGCTATCGATATTTAAATTGGTTACAAGATACCGGCTTAGCCTAGTTCCAGCTCACTGCACTTTGATGCGCGGGGAAAAATTATACTGAGATGTCATTTTATGTGAATATTAAATAAGTTATTATTGAAGCTTTTCATGTATTATATTTTCATGACCGATATTTTCAGGGAGTATGGCAAGAGATAAATAAATCAGGTTTCATATACTTTAGGATCTTTTTGGGTAACTGGGTTGAGGAGGTCAGATAGGCAATCGCTCCTTGTAAAACACTGGTGCTCAGCTGCATCCGGTTAAACTGGAAGCCGACCGCAACACTGTTGCGAAAGGGCTAGGCAAGTGATGATGCTGTCAGAAAAATGATGCTCACTTTAGCTTAAAAGCCTTTTTACACAAAAATCGTATCCGTACACGTTCCCCTTTTACAAACATGGTTCACTAAATTTAAAAATAATATCATGAATCTTCATACGTCATTCCTCAGCCCTTCGGTCCTAAGGGATGTTTGACCCTTGTCAACGTTCGATGTCTGTAGGGGTCAATGCCCAATTTTATTTTTAAAGGTTTATTGATTCGATAAGGTGTTCTCGGATCATGCTCATCGAGAAGAATCTTGTTGGAGAATGAAAAGTGATTTTTATGCTACTCATGAAAACACATTGTTATTGTTACTAATAAGTAAATAAAAAAAGTAAAAATACTCAGTCACTTTGTAACACAGTAACATAAATAGTCTAAGCAGATTTAGACAGCTAGACTTACTTAGATAGATTATGCGAATATGCGTATTATTTTGTAGCATAAGAGTAAAATGGGTAAACATAACTAATTTCCCTATAAAACTGGATAAATGAAATATCTTTTTTCCCTATTTTTCCGTGTCACAAAATTAATAATTATTTTAAACTTCAAGCACAATAATTAAGTCGATCCCCGTATCAATTCTTAAAGCCGAATGAAAATTCCAATTCCCAATTCTCCGGTGCGATTATTTTAATCAATTAGTGAGAAAGAAAAATTAATTACATTCCATTAGTCGCTCGGAGAAAAATGTTAGCTATCCCTGATACGAGTGTTGGGCAGTAAGTCCCTTTGGGGTACTTTCTTTATTTTGTAATGCTGAAAATTGAACTTTAGTATCTATAGACAGATTAGTTTAATTTTTATTTAATTCACATACCTTATTGCAATACATTTATATACAAACTTACTCTTAATACTCCAAACTACTTCTAATACTATATTTACAAACTTAATTTAATTTTTATTGTTGACAAAATAATTACGATTCTGAAATCGTTTAATTTTTTTATCTTTTCTCATTTGGTTCGTAAGTTAATAAGAATATCAACAGCAAAAGTTATTTAACAAACAAAATGTATTAATCTATAATTAGATTCCTTTTGATTTTATATTATTGAATTATAAAAATCAGTCTTTATTGAGATTTGAAAACCACAAAAATAAATTACTTAACTGTGTACTGTCTTAGAAAAAAAGAGAAGATATACACAAATATGAAGAAAACATACTACTATATAATATATGGAATGTCTGTAAAGTTTCTCCAAATAAATAGCTGTCAATCAACACTAATTACAAACTACTTTCACCGCAGACACTTAACACTTCATACTCGTGGTGGTACTTTAAAGTTCAGCTGATGTTTTCATAAATGTAATTTAAATATATTTGAAAGTTTCAGTGTAAAGCTTAATAATTTGTTTTTAAACAAATTGGTGGTATTATTTTAAACTTTGTTTACATAAAATCAGAATCTACATATATTCACTGTTTAACTTTCATATTGCAGTATTTCTTTTTGCAATTGTAACCATTCAAACTTGCCTTATACTAAAATTACGTCTTAGCCAGCTAAGCAGTTTTATTTCGAAATCCGAACAATGCATCCAGATTGAATTACTTTCTTATAAAGAAAAAAAGAACAATAAACTCAATCAAATTAAATTATCTTCGCAAAAACAAACAGAAAATCTAAAACCATTCTTATAACAATACAAATAGAGTTCTATTTAATCCGTTGATTGCAACCCCTAGGAGTAAGCCGTGAGATAGTACTAAGCTCGAACTAAGCCTGGATTGAGAGATGTTCAGGCGCATTGCGAATTTTTCTAGTATTTGTTAGTGTATTTTTGTACTTAGGAAAGTTAATTCGGTGATAAAATTGTGTGGGTTCATATGGTATTTGTTGGGGATAAGCGAGCAGAGTTTATCGTTGTATGTTCAGTTTAATTAAATCGGAATAAAATCTAGATTATCCTTTCGTGCAATGGTAATTAAGAGAGTGAGTTACGGATTTTATAGACAGCTGATCCTTATGATGTTGTCTGTAAAAGAGTGATCAAACTTTCCCCGTTCTTCAGAAATAAGCCATACTGTATTGTGCTATACCTATTTAAAAGCACATGCATATACATTTCCACACTCGAGCATAGGTCAGATATGCAAGATGCCGTCAGCAGTCCTAAATTAAAATATCTATAATACTTGACTTATTACAAACATGTTCTTAGGAGAATAACTTATAGCTATTCATAAATCAAAAAACCATTGAAAAAAAAACAACTATACTAATTTTATCATCCTTCTTCTATACAGATGTGGTGCTCTCCACCCTGGAGACCAGATCCTGGCGTTTGATGACCACGTGATCGACGGCAACAACTACACAGCTGAAGAAGTGATGTGCTACCTGGAGAACTGTGAGGGGGGGTTCACCAGGCTGCACGTGGCACCTCGCCATGTGGTCGGACACTGTGGGAGATATACTAGAGGTGAGTTGACCTTATTATCCTGATGTTGATGGCAAAAGTCGCTATGTATTATGCCCATAAGAAACTTCCACCGCAACCCGGAGTTTGTAAGGTGGTGATTTATACATCCGTGCGTCGGTCCTGCGCCTGGTCTCTCCGGTCCATCAGGCTATGATGAGAGTGAAGAAATAGTGAGTGCACTTGTGTCTGCGCAAATGATTATGCACTATAATATTTCCTGCGCAGCTGGCTGATCTCCTTAAATGAGATCACCTACCTGTGCCGAAATATCTAGGACGCTATTACAGTACTTCACAACTCGTCATAAACGGATGATTTCTATCAAAACACAAACTATGAAGTCACAGTTTTTTTCATGATTTTTCACATTAAGCAGAAAAAAGATGATAATGACCTCACAAGAACCTCCATATTTAATGAAGTTAGAGCTGAGTATCTAATAAAAATTCCATATCACTAAGATATTAAATTACTTGTAAAACATTTTCTCAGTAATTCTGTTTCATGTTTTAATTTATTCAGGGACTAGTGGCTACTCAGCGAAACCCTAAGAGGATTTAAAATATTCCTTTATCGGTTTAATAATATGCTAGACCTAATCCTGTTATAATCTCCTTGATATTCAGACTGGTCTGGATAAAATTATTTTCTTTATGAAATTATTTCTAAATTACATTTTAGTTTCTGTTTACCTTCATATTTTCATACAATTTAAATTACCAGTCTTGCTTCCAACTTTTGAAAAAATATTCGAGTAAAAAATTACCGTTCCAAGTTTAAACGCAAAAAATATGACTGGCGATAACTCACAGGAAAAAAAGTTGCCAAAATCCTTTTAAAGATTTACACGTTTCTTCCCCTTTATCTCAACTGCAGAATAGGCGAACATTTTGCAGCACCATTTATAACAATTTAAAGAGCATCCCAGCAATGGATATTCATGACAACAACATGAATGTAGATGGATGTCGTAAATTATTCACTAAACACTGGAAGCGGTAAACTGAAGAAAGTTTAATACCTTTTCCTTGCTTGAATTTCTGCAGTAGCACCTTTCGTGAGCAATTCGGGGGTATAATTATTACTGGGGTAATTCTTCTGCCGGGGGCGAATTTGGAACTAGTGTCTAAGGCAGAGGCATTGTTTTCAGTTAGTATTATTTGGGTATATGGGAATGGGGTAAATGTAACATTTTAATGGTTTTGAGTGTAGATAAAGCTTAACTTAAATTCTGTATTTCTTTATTAATTTTTAAAAGCTATAAAAATAAGTGAAAAATGGAAGGGGTTACCTCCTTGTTGGCCTATGTTCAGTGTAGTTATTTTTCTAGACTATATTCAAACTCAAAGGAAAATACGAAAAACAACATTATCCCCAACACATTAAACTACCACACAAACATTTTCATAACCAAAAAACACTCAAACAAACCAGACTCCTCCACCTTTCAATATCTTTTGTCCAAAACTTTACCAACTTCCAAAACGGCGCATACGTCCTTTTGGCCCCAAATCTCTTGACTTAGACCGTCACTAACAAGAACGAATATGATATGAACATCAAACTTGGCTCGTATAAGTCAAAAGCCTTAAGTTCTGATGTTAGTTAAATGCTTCGACTAATGTACACCAGGTATATTAATTTAAGATTAAACTTTGGAGTTTGAAGTCCTCTGTTTGAGTCTTTACTTTATTTTTGGGAGTTGGATTATCTATATGCTTGAGATGCGCGAAATGTGTGTGACGCTAAGTGGTTCCCGAACTTGAGAAAATCACGTGAAACATGCAACTTAAAAGTTGCTCATATATCCGAATTCTGAAAGTCATTAATTAATCAACACACTTTTAATTTCATCTGAACCGATTCAGCAGTTCTTCCTCAGAAAGCATATCATATAATCCAACTCATATCGCGTCTTTTACAGAAGACTACAAAATTCAAACCTAAACCTAATTTTACTTGTAACTTAATGTGACTCTAAAAGACTTCACTTGTGTACTATAAAAATGTTTCCAGACACCATTATAAAAAGCTCACACTTTGTTCCAGAAAATTCAATATCGGGTACATCAACGCTAAACGCCAAGAAACACCGTCAGAGAAACTACAGGCAAAGCTCGATGCCCAAACTAGGTTTACAAGACGATTACGGTAAGATATTGGATAGCTATCCTATTGTCATTATGATGAAGATCGAACTTTCTAGAAACTCCAAGTAAAATGGTGCGAGATCGAGTGAGGAATTTTTATTGGGAAGTTTGTGGGTGAAAGTGGAATTGGACTTTATGTGTGTGGGAATAAGGTAGCAAATTGGTTAGTAGTCCTAAATATAAGTTCGTTGGTTAGACAGAGAGGTTTTGGTAAGCAAATGAAAAACTCATTTTTAGAACGATCATTTTATTTGCCATTTGTACAAACAGAAGACTTGATCATTTAGTAAGAACTTTAAGATAGAGATAAGATGACTATGTTGCCAATTTAAAAAAAAAAATGGAAAGGATCAAATTACAACTCGAAATGAAATCAGAAATACTTAGCTTTTTATTCGATTCGAAAAGCAATAATCTCTTCTACATTTTTACAACCTTAATCCGTAAATAGCATTATAAATAGAGATAATATTACAAGAGCACTCTATTGGATCATAGAGAACAAGCCTAATAAATTAAATGTAATAAATCATCCATACTTGAACTGAAGTGTATTGGAACCGGGCCGGCTCACTTCAATTCGCTTACTTAATTCCATTTATCGAGATAAGCCTCGATAATACAATAAAATATTAAGTAAATGCTGTTATTTGAAATTAAAAACCACTTTTATGTTGAAAAACATTTTTAAGGTGATTATTTTCTGACTTTTTTTTGTTTTTATAACAATTTTTGGACATTGGAACCCTGAAAATAATCCCTTTCTCACAATATAAAACAACAATTTAACGATCTCATTAAATACAAATAAATCCAAAAACTGAACCAGCACTTCAATTAATTACAAACTACCAAAAATCCGTTCACAAAGTTAATGAAACCACATTCCCCTTTCACTATTCTGCCACAACACTAAAAAAGGCGTAAGCGCCGTTCAATTCAGTTGTACTTACGCCGTTCTTAAATTAATAGTTGGGGAGCCCAAACACCCAAACATAGTCATCGTAAACAAAATCAGGCGAACTTTCCCTAAACAAAGCGTAAAGGATGAGCTTAGTAATTAATTTGTTCCAGAAAAACAGTTTTAGTATGTCTTCGAGGCATATTTACTTAGGTACTGCAACTTTCTTGGTTGTCCCTTGAATGTTGGTTAATTGGATGGAGAATGTATTAGTGTAGTGTGTTGCAGTGTCACTAAATGGTCGGGTTCCAATGCATTTGCGGTTTTTGATCAGGAGTTAAAACATACAGTTTTTGGGGCTAAAATTGAGCCCTAATGTTTAAAGCGCCAAACACTTCTGTATAAACAGCAGAAAGAAGATGAGGTTGAAGACCCCGAAGGCAAATAAAGCCTAAAAATTCATGCACGCGTCCGAAAAAGCATTATTCCAAAACTACCACTTCTAGCTGACACTCCATCATGATACCACATCAACGAATTCTAACATCTCTTTTGTCTGCTCCTACAGATAGTCAACAAAACTACATGAGCATGGGAGTATGTAGAACAGAGTCGTTGAACATACAACTGGAAGTGCCTCCAGGACAGAGCTCAGGGTTAGCAGTGCATGAAGAGAATTCGATGCTGGTGATATCCCATGTGGCTTCGCAATCACCAGCGTATAGGTAAGTGGTTCATTGCTATTAGTTGAAAATTACAAGGCAGACTTATTCACAAAATATGTATTTTAGTCAGTTCTAGTATAGTTTTCTAGAACATGCATTTCCTATAACACAATTCAGAACGCATTTACAAAAGTTTTAATGCTCTGAAGATAAATAAAAGGTTAGGTTTTGGCAACAGATACAAACACTATATCGTGCACAGCGTCTTAGATGAGAATTGTTGTTAGTCATCCCACTGCATTGTAAGGAACACATAGTATACCAAATAAGCTAGCTTATACCCTCCATGGATCATGGTGTACCGCCTACTTTGATTGAAATTAATGCAACATCTTTTTTCCAGGTCGGGCTGCCTGCAAATCCGAGACCGTGTGATGTCGATCAACGGCCATGAGAACTTAACAGTTGATGTCGCAAACGAGATCCTGCAGCGAAGAAATGATTCCCATAACCCGAAGTATTTGACCTTGAATGTGGAGTTCAGTATGCCGAATACCATCGAAGCATCTAGTGGGGTCTTCAATGTTAAGCTGGCGAAGACCACTGCGGGATTAGGGGTTACTATTACAGGTTAGTTTGTTAACTTTGATGACCTTTAGTACACCTTTTTCTTTTTTTTCCATTAAGACACATTCTTTTTTACTCTCATTATTAAAATACTCCTTAGTTCTTAGAAGAATCGTTTCATCATCTTTCTTCTGTTAATTATAGTCAACAAATTCTTGAGCTTTATAACTGCGAAAATCCTACTCATGCATGCCTTTACCATTTGGTTTTAGCAGTTCATAGTCAACTTTTCAATTAGAATCATACTCCTCATGCATGTGACCACATTTTTTGACAATATCTTTCCAACAAAAAAGAGAACATAAAGTGTTTATGAATAGTATTTTCGACAGATACAACGCTAAGCGCTGCGCAGTCAGGCTGCGTTAGCCAAACAGACGTGCATAAGGCATGTCACGGTACGTTGGACTGTAAATACATTTGCTTGCTATACTTAACGTACTAAGCAGGCATGCTGGCTCAGACACCTATTTATGAAATAATTTTCCCTGACTAATAACCCAGCCGTACCATATACCCTTTAGATTGATGTATTCTTAATCAATAATCCGAAAGCAGTCCGAAATATAGTGGACCCTATCAAGTTGAAACTCCAGAATATGAAAATATTGAGGCTATCTAAGTATCATATGAAATCCGAAATTGAAGTATCAATATCAATAATTCACTTAAAGGGATTTACATGCTTTTTTTATTTTAAGTTTTAACTCGATGATATTTCCACAGGGTGCAAACAAAAGCTGCTTAGCAACGAAGAGCCTATGGTGATTTCTGACATCAAACCAGGGTCTGTAGCTCATCGAAGTGGAGCTCTCGCGCCAGGAGACCAGCTCTTAGCCATCAATGGACAGCCACTGCATAATTTATCACTGGTAATTTGGTTTCTTCCAAAATGTGCCTTAGTTCTACAGTTCTATGGTCCATATTTTGTTGTTTTTCTATTAATATTGCTCAGAGTAGATCACGTTAGTCTGTTATAAAATTCTATATTTAATCTTGAAAATATTACAATCAGCAATTTTTAATTAAAGTTGACCCTAAATTAACATTATACAAAAGTACATTCCAGTTGACATCAAAAGTTAATTTATAAAAAAAAAATGTGTTGAATATTAATTTTCGTATCCAAACAGATATGACAAGGCCTGATGTTAGCATATAAAATATTAATTAACAACTTTTGGACTTTGATCAAAGTGACATCAAACGGTCACATTTACAATTTATATGAGTTTTTATTAGACGATAATTAAGCCACTTATTTGTTAGCTTTAGTCTTAATATCTAGGTTGTCATTCACAATAGCATTTCATTAAGGCGAATGTCCTATTAACCTATTGTCATTAACTGGCTAAAATATAGACGCATTGAGCTTAGTTGATAGGTCAACTAGATAGTCAATCACTGATCAAACTGCAATGCCATCACAATCAGTCTAATGAAGTCCTAGATTATTTGAAGTCCTAGACACGAATGCATTTATAATTAATGACCTAAATATAAAGTCAAAGACCAAACTGTCTAAATTGATATTAATACGTTTGAAATTACAATGTTCTAGCTTCTGCTAGCGGTTTCACCCGTGTCCCGTAGAAACTTCTCCACGAACCTGGATAAAAAGTAGCTTGTAACCTTTCTCGAGGAATGGGCTATCTAACACTGAATTTTTCAAATCGGACCAGTAATTCCTTAGATCAGTACGTTTAAGTAAACAAACTTCTCAGCCTTACAATATATAAGTACCTATAGAAGTATTTATATAAA
This sequence comes from Helicoverpa armigera, assembly GCF_030705265.1. Classification (NCBI taxonomy): domain Eukaryota; kingdom Metazoa; phylum Arthropoda; class Insecta; order Lepidoptera; family Noctuidae; genus Helicoverpa; species Helicoverpa armigera. The sequence continues at coordinate 1,141,695 of NC_087123.1, read as the reverse complement.
TGTCATATGAAAATATGCTGACTTCAAAAATAATTTACTATACAGGACACAGCCTTCAACATCCTCCAAAACTCACCAGAAGACATAATCACTCTAAAGATCCGCAAACGAGATCTCACAGAAGACTGGTCGAACATACACAAGCATAACGCTAAATTAACTCTACAGAGCTTTAGCAATATCGAAACCAAAGCTGTGGTACATAGTGGTGAAGACTCTGGTCATCATACTGAGAGTCCTAATAATAGTGCTAAAGAAAGTGAGAGGAGTCATGGTAGCAATGAAAATGGTAATGCTGTGTTTACTATTGAGCTGATTAAGCAAGAAAATGGACCGCTTGGGCTGACTATTGCGGGCAGTGAGGATGTGACGCAACCTATTTTGTTGAGTGGACTTGTTGAAGGTCAGTTTTTAATTTAGACTTTGCATTTGTTGCTCTTTAAGGGGTACCTTGAGGGCTATGTGAATTTTGGTTGACACCAAAGTAGACAAAAATCTCTAGTATCTTGATCTAAACTTTTTGTATTTGCAGGTGGTGTGGCTGAAAAATGTGGTAAACTAGCAATAGGTGATGAACTACTTACTATCAACGGTGAGAGTGTTCTTAACAAACCGTTGTCTGAAGCAATCAAATTGCTACAACAAAGTGGACAGAGAGTACACCTGCAACTGTGTAGGAAAGTGACCGGTAAGTTTTAAGTGGTCTTTTGAGAATTTTAATTTTCAATCAAACAGCAACTAAATACACGTCGAGATAAACCAAAACCAACCAAACTTAAATAAATCCTTTTACTTTAAACTTGTTTTATTTTGTACACAAAGACCAATTAAAGGTCCCTTATTTATCTAATATGTTCTCACCTACAATGTAGGCTTAAAATATAGTCGTCATGTTTCCCTAAAAGTACATAAAAAATTATGAAAGAATGAAAATGATTTAGCCAGATTTAAAAAAAGCGATCTAAATTCTTACCCATCTAAACTCATAACCTCATTACCTGAAGGTTCGGAGACAGAATCCAGTGCGCGCGACTCCAGTCACTCGACATCAAGTCCGGGATTATCAAATGACAGCGCCGTCGAGTCGTGGGATCAGAACACTCCCGTACGAACTAGCGCTAACTGTGGTAAGATTTTATTAATCAACTTATTTTTGGGAGCAGTTTTACCCAATTTTTGAATAAAGAACTGCTTGTATTCGGATATCAAGTAAACTACATAGATATGTTTTGTTTTAATGTATTAGCTTTGTTATTGCTATGTTTCATCAAAATCCATTCTGCCGTTTGCGCATGAATGAACACTACACAGTCACATTTCGCCTTTATAATATGTATTAAATGAGATGTTTGTAATATTGACAGAATAATAATCAAGTAAAGATTTAGTTTTGTATGTAGATTTGGCTATTGGATACAGCAGAAATGTGCCATTTAATTGAACCATTAAACTGGCAATATTACTTTTTCACAAGTTTTGACAATTGAAATACAAACTTTAACTTACTCTAAAATCTAAAAGAACCTACCCAATTAATAAAATATAAAAGTTTATGTCATAGGTAACTCCGAGGTCATAGAGTATGCAGTCCCAGACAAGACAAGAATGATGGACAAGCAACCTTATTCCCCGACTGACGAAGACAAGCTCATGGCATCAAACTTCAATTCAGCAGCACCATACAGCATCAACGACCTGCCTTTACCAAATTACTCATTGAATAACTCTTTGAAGACTTTCCACTATGAGAACACATGTATCATTCCTGAGAACACACTAAAGAACAAAACAAATATAACAAGAGAAGATGATGTACAGCAAATAGAAATACTTACAACAAACATGAAAGATTGTCAACTGCATAACATGGAGAGAGCGTCTTGCAAATGCGATTACGTCCAAATGGGTCCTTACGGGATTGTGTCGCCCAAAACTAGAAGACCGAATTGGGATAGTGATTACTTGAATAATGGAATTTACACCGTGACAACGCCACAGAAATCACCAATGAAACCTGGAGTACCCGGAACCAGTTTTCAATTCTCGACCAGTCCAATTTACGAAAACGAAGTTCCAGGTAAATTTAATTTATCTGCTCCTACAATTGAATGATTCGATATTGTTAATTGTTGTGTTACTAGTTTTATGAACCGTTGACTCATTTGCATTGTAATTATAATTTATTCTCAAATCGTGTCGCCACTGAGTTAATTTGTCATGTCATCCAATTAGCATTCATAATAATGAAGTCGATTCGAATATTTGCACAACATTCGACAAAACTGTTAAAACAATGTTTGGTTTATAAAAATACGAACCTCTTGTCGTTAAATAACGGCAATAGAAAAGAGAATGAAATAAAATCAGTTACTCGGATTTATCAAACAAAAAAAGTGTAACTATTTTCACATGCCTTTTGGAAAAGCTTGAGTAATTACCGAAGTGTTTCAACTACAGAAAGTTCTCTCTTGGCCAAAAACCTCCTCATTTCTCCTTCATCACACCTTCCGATCCTTCCAGTGACTACCAATCACGGTCTGCGGAGACCACTTTTTACTAATTCCTGATTCTTTCTAGGGCTCTACAGCACTGAAGCAGTATCACCCGCCAGAGGTTCCGTCCACCACGTGATTCTATACAAGGATGCTATTTATGATGACTATGGCTTCTCAGTGTCAGACGGCCTTTATGAACGAGGAGTGTACATTAATAGGATTCGTAAGGGTGGGCCAGCTGATATTGTGGGTCTGTTGAGGCCTTATGATAGGATTTTGCAGGTTTGTAAATTTTTTTTTACATATACTACTTTTTTTGTCATTACTTGAAAATCGAGCGAATGTTTCAGGTTTTTTATCACCGCCTATAGGATTTTTTTAAGTATAGTCTGATTTTTGTAACGATAGACAATCTATGACTTAACTTGAAATGCCATGCAAGAGCCTAGATAACAGCATATATAACTTTACAAGAAACTGAATTTAATAATTTTCAGTTAACCTTATTTAATAAGACACTTAACCCTACTCCAATGCTCAAAAATATTTTTCGTTATAATTAAAGGAATAACCTGAAAATTACTTAAATAATTATTGTAGTTAACAAAGAATATTTTCAGTCCATATTTATGAATATGTAGGTGTATACAAAATTCGACTTTGCTTGTATAAAGCAAGGTTATTTTACCCAATTACGTTACAGGTGTGTATAATGTTTTCGACCTCTCGTTATTTATAACGAAGTTTTGGTCTTTATTTTTAAGCCCCTCATATACCTTTAGTATTATATTTATTAACATTGTTACTGCGTTTGTACGTACATACATTTGCTGAAAAATATGGCATAATAAAATTCGAAATATGTTGTTAAATAAAAAATTCTGAACACTTTCAAATTGAAAGCGTATGTTAAATATTTCATCGACATACGTCGATGAAATATTTAACATTTTTGTCAGTGGGTGGCACACTTTGAGATAAATAAGGGTTTTTCTAACCCTTTGTCTGCCACTTGATAGCTCAGAGAGCTTTGAGCACTTTTTGTCATCCTGACCATTATTATAAATATTTTTTATCATTAGGTGAATGGAACAAGGACAGTGGACTACGACTGCTGCCTCACGGTGCCCCTGATTGCCTCAGCTGGTGATCGACTGGAGATCGTGGTGCAGAGGCTGGTCACATCCAGGGTAAGAAGCATATTTTGTACCTACTACTAGCTGTTCGTCGCAGCCTCCTGCCGGGAGATTTTTTTATCGTACCCGGATAAAATAAGCATATTTCAGACATTTAAAGAATTGTTCAAATCGGGTCAGTCGTTTCGGAGCTTTTAGGGTACAAACAAACCGTTAAAATAATTCTCTATACGTTTTATTTGAGGTACAATAAAAGTGGAATGGAAAATTTTGAGCAGTTCATGTTTCTGGGTCCATTTTCAGAAAGTCCAAATATTGAAATGTCACTAATCTTTAGAACTTAATATTTCAGAAAACTGTTATACATAACAACTATGATTAAATAATCCAACATGCTACTTCTAACAAACAACAGCGACTTTTAAAATGAAACACACAACACAATACAGGAATTATGAAACAGTTGCTTTTGCACAATTTCGGAGCTTAAAGCGCTTTTCTTGCTTTCCGTACAAAACTAACCAGTCCCGTGTTAGCGGCTGAAAATACCTTAGTCCACTCATTTTGCAACTTTATTTCATCCACCAAAAATGTCCGACACTCTCTCAGTATAATATTTCACAGTCATCTAAAAAGCACAAAGGAATAGTTGAGCGCAACTGTATATTTTACTTTTCAAACATATTCAAATAATACGATGCATGTAAAATTCCCTCTGACCCCAATAATATGCTATTTTCATACGCGACTGACAAAGAATTGTCTCCTCTGAGCGTTAATGACAATTCTTTGCTGCTTTTGTTGTCAGTAAATTGATTCTTTTGTAAGCGAAAATGTTATGAAGAAAGACTTTGAAAAATGTGAAATATATTTTTCAAACACCCATTTATATTTTCTTTTATTTTTAATATAAATATAATGGGCAATTGAACAAAATGTGATTATTTAAACCAACATAACGTTTTTTAAATACAAAATGCGAGTTTTAAGCGCCGAAACCCGATAAAGGATGTATAAGGGGTGAATATTAATTAGATTAATGAAATATTAGGGCCAGAGGTGGACTTAAATTACTCGATCCCGATCGAATACCAATACAGGTAGTTCCAGAATTTAGAACTTAGGCAATACTCGTATTGTATTACTAGAATTATTGGTATACACGTGCTTGACATGTAATTAAGGTTATCTACATATTTCCATATTATTTTCTTGATTATTCGCATAACTGGGTACTCCTGCTGAACGCTAATTAATCTTTACTAATCTAATATAGAGAAAACGTGTTTTTATTCGTTTGTACCCTCAACGCTCCCAAACTGCTGAACCGAATGGAACATTATTTCTCTGTTGGAAAGCTACACTCTTCCCAAGAAGCATAGACAAAATTTTATCCCGGTACGGGCAGTAGTTCCCACGACACGCGGCTGAAACCGCCAGAACAAGGCTAGTTAAATAATATTTCTATTAATTGTTACAGGAACTGAGAAACCAGCGCCTCGACGACAGCTCAAGCCCAAGTGACAGTAGTATTGTGACTAAGACGATTTAGTGCATAACCCGACTCTAGTGAATTCACGCCAAAGACTCTGAAACCTCTAGTGTTAACTGACCTACTTCATACGGCCGTATAATAATAGTACTTAATATAGCTTAGATATTGTATATATTTGTTAGTTCTGGGATTAAGAATAATAGCGAAGCTTTGGGCCTTTTTAATTGAAATTAGGGAAGGTGTGTGAATAACATTTTATGCCATAAATATTGCTATTTATTTACTTTTCAACACTATAAAAAATTACATGATAGATATAGATTGTAAAAAAGATCGTGAATCTAATTGCCAGAATAACGCGGTGTCCTGCGTGAGCGACGAACGCGACGCGACGCGACGCAACACGACGCGACGTAATGCGACGCGATGCTATACGCGACAGATGTCCTACGTGATTTTGGTCATTACTTCTCAAATCATGGAGAAGTTGTGTTACAATTTTGCTTGAAAGTTCATATTTAAAGTACAGACAGCAACAATATTCCAACTTGTTTGTACTAATAAACGATTTCTTTAATATTTATGTTTTTTTGTCCCACAACAATCAACGCTTCTGAATAGTTCGCGGTGTCGCGTCTGGTCGCCCTCAAAACAAGTACGCGTTACGTCGCGTCTCGCCGCAGACTGTCACATAGGCCGCATGTAGGGAATTCCTTTGAGTTGATCGCGTTCGTCGCGTTCGCAGCGTCGCGTCGCGTCGCGTTCGTCGCTCACGCAGGACACCGCGTAAGGAAAAAAATAATTCCGGAGAAAATAAAATACCGATTTATGGTGTTAATGTTATTCTATAGAATGGTGCAAATAATAATAATGTAATGTAAAATTAATTATTAATGTCTACATGGATACGTAAAAAAGGCATGAAAATTCTAGATATCGGGGGCTTTAGGTTGAACATAATCTAAATATTAAATAGGTGAAGGTATTATCTTATGGTTATTTAAAATTACATTTGTGTGTTTTATTTGCCATCCACATAATATATTGTAATTTATATCTAAATACCAAAATAATAAATAATTCTGAATACTATAAAACAATAGCAATCGAATTTTGAAAATAATTTAACAGATAAAGTGTAAATACCTACTTAAAAAAAATTTCATACAACTTATAAGTTGTATGAAATTTTGTATTGCGTATGTAGTCGCCAAAAAAAATTGACAGCATACAGAAATAAGTTTGATAATTGTAATTTTAATAAATTAATTGTTAATAGTTTACAAATATTATTTTTTAATCCCGTAATGTGCCTATGTATTGTAATAGTTTAGAAATACATGATCTGAATACACGAATGATTCTTAATACTTTAAACAAAAATATAAAATAACTATGTATTTAAAGAAAACCTATTAATTTAAATTATAATTTTCTTGGGAAGGTTTAACTACTGAAAATTTTCGTTAATTGATTAAGTAAAATAAGCATATTTTTTATTCGTGTATTCAACTGTCGTTTAAAGATTATTTTGTTCATTTACCAAAGATATTTCCAAAGCGTTGCCATTGCTTGCCTAAGAATGAATTAATTTATAAAACCATATTTCCCCTATCGAATAAATTAAATTATTTTGCAAAAAAACGTATTATTCATTTATTATGTCAACGATATATATTTCCTATTCGGAATTGAATTCAATCTGATTAAAATTATAATTTCAATAATTTTCACAGAGTGATTTGATGAATTATCCATCTGTAATTTACTTTACATAAAATATTATACATTTTAGAGTTATAAAATCCACATAAAACTGTATATAATATAATAAATGACTGTAGTCTTACTGTTGTTGAGATCAGACTGATAGCGATTTTAAAAATAGTTATTTAGACAATGTATAAATATGTATTACTATAGCATTGTATTTCAAGTCTGTTCTAGGAATTTTGTGCAACTATCTCTACCCATTTAGATATTCAGCGTGTTTTTATTTTATTGGCATAATTATTTTTTAATACTATTTAAAATAAGTTTATTCGAAATTGAATTTGTATTTTTCATTATTTCACTCATTTATTATGTGTGTAAATAGAATTAAATTTTAATAACATTTAATTTAAAATAAAATAAATAATTATGCCAATAAAATGTGAGTTGTGTATTAAAATTAATAGAAAATAATTCGTAAGGTTTGTTAACTAAAAAAAAAACTAGTAAACAGAAGACTTTGTAATCTAATAGGAGTTATTATTATAATAATAGGTACTTACGAAGTTTGTTGTAGATAGAAAAAAGTATACATTAAAAAATTATCTCGTTCCTTCAGAATTTCTGATTCATCCAAAAACGATTTACGTTACTAAATTTAACCAAGAAATATGAGTATTTATTTATAAAGAAAAATCGCGTTTAGTATTGTTTTGAAATTCTTTAGATATCAATTTATTCTGACTAATTCTCATTATAATATTTAAAATGTAATAAATCTTTAATCATGGCCATAGAATAAAATAGTGTTCATGAAATTACCTGTAAAAATAATTATTTCAGAAAAATATCACGATTTTTTATTTAAATAATTTTTATTCGTAATAAAGTTCAGGTGTGAAAATAATGAAAAATAGCAGTTAATAAATTCTAATAAATATTCAAAATATTTGCCTAAAAAGTCGTATTTCCTATACTTTGCTTAGTAAAATAATTCATTGACGAACATTCTCCCGTATGGTAATTACGTATGTAGATAGTTTGTAATTTTTTACATTTTATTTTTGTACCCTTAATTATAAGGATAATTTATATAATTATTATTATTGTCAATTAATGTGTAATTAATTGAAAAAAATAGAAGAGAGCCTAGCTACAAAACTCTTAATAAAATGATATGCGTGATTGATTTTTGTTCTTTTATTTACAAGTTAACCTATCTGTTTTCAAAGACCAAAAATATTTTATTGTAATAATAACTGACTATCCAGGCAGAATGTCAAGTAACAATGGCTTAAGATAACCCTATGAAACAGCTAACAATTCGATCCAAAGATGCTTCGTAAAATTACACAGAAAGGGTTGTTGCAGTCTGAACCAATCGCAACGAATCCGAGAGTCCATTTACAGAGTACCTTTTCACTAGTTGTTCAGTCGCATATAAGAGGTAGGTATATACGCCTCTTTAAAATCTCCAGATTTAAATTAAAAGATAATATTCCTGCATAGCACATAGTATGAATCAAAGTCACTTTTTCTGTCCCCGTGTCCCTTTATTCGGGACCTTACCTTACCTTTTAAATCTTCAAAACTACGCAACCGATTTTCACGTGGTTTTTTTAATAGATAGAATGGTTAAAAAGGTAGGTTCATATGTATAATAACATACAGTTATCCCGTGCGAAGCCGAGCGGGTCGCTAGTTTATAATATATTACTTTTTATCCATGTGCACCAAATCCTCTCTCTCTGGGGACTCTGTTGAAACTAGTAGGTATACGATAAAACCAGTATATTGAAGTGTATCTCAACATGTTTATACGAAGCACATAACACGCCAATATGGTGTTAAATTGATAACCCTCTGCTGCAGTCTGAGGGTAAATGCAATTCTCCTTTGTTCAACTCTAGTAGAACAATGTCTTTGTACATTATGTACTTGCATAAATTTGTTTTGCTGTTGTATAGGGAATAGCTGTTGTAATGTAGGACTGGGTACAATAGATTATTTAAAAAAAAAATACTTATAAGTCTTAACTAATACATACGTATATAATATCAAACTAGCTTCACCCTATAACTTTCTTTGATAATAGGAGTACCTACCTGCCTACCTATACCTGAAAAATATTTTTTCAAATCGGTCCAAACGATTTCTGAGATGAGCGTGCTCAGGAAAGACAAAAAAAAACTATTCAGCTTTATAACAATAGTATACATACATATATGAAAATGTATCTTTCTATGGCTTTTACGTTAATTAACCGGAAGCGGGAAAATGCGCCAATGGGGTTATCAAAACGGTAAGCCATGGTAAATGGACCCTACTGAAAATAACTTTCAACGACCATTTGAATCAGTAATCAATAGTTGACCTACTAAGTTCGGACTATTGATATCTTAAGAGGTTGTTATGGCTATCCATCTTAATAATACGCCATTAATTTCTATGAATAATTAATTTGATATAGTTAGCTTTATCGATATGAATGGAACTGATTTCTTACATTTGCAGTCACGAATGTTTTGGACGCACCTGTAGATTTATTAGAGTAGTGGTTGCTTTGAATACATTGGCTCAGAATCATAATTTGCCCAGCCTTTTCCCAAGTATAATGGACTCGGATTTCAGTTTGACCAGACGTAGCTGTGTTTTTACATAGAGCGATTGCCTTTATTGTTGCCGTTGACTTCCTAGACCCAGTTAATCGGGAAACCTGATATCCCTTTGAAACACTGGTTATTAGAGTTTCTGTTCGTCATCAGCCTTTTTATCGTCACAATACTGACATTACCTCTCACACAGAGAAAGATTGAGTATTGAGTTTCTGTTATCTGAATATATCTAAACAATAATTGGGGTATACTTAGGTATAAGTTTTTTTTATAGCTAACTTTGGTAAAAGTAAACCTACAACACAAAATATCGTCAGTCAACAATAAAAGCCAGCACAATATCCATTAATCCAGCCAATAAACTCACATCGATTGAGCAATGAGCAGTGATTCAGCCGGGAACCGAATGCGTGACTGCGCGCAGTTAGGCTGCGGTGTGAGTCAGACTGTGGATTTTATTATTATGCACATAAATTAAAGTATTACATTATTGATTTATTTAATTTTATAACTGTTTACTGAGCTACTGTTTATTTTTATAAGCGATTTTAGATACAAGATTTGAGATCGGTTTTCGAGCTTGGGACGCGGATTAAACCCCGAAGAACAGATTGAATGTAAGTATATTTTAACGCAGCGCTCAATAATGAGAACCTACTTTCAGGCTTTTGATCACTCATAAAAAATCTACTGAAATAGTTACTACGAAATAAAGTCAACGACCTTAAATACTGTATTTTCCTAAACTCCGCCCAGTGAGGTCAAAAACAAGATACCCAGGATACATAGGGAGACCACAAAATTTAATATTGACTTCATACCAATGACTATTATAAAACAACAAATTCCAAATATTGTCCTAAATATAGGTACATTCAAACCACCTCTAAATCAGCGTAATTGTTATCGCAACAGTTTCAAAACAGTTAGAACTACGGTTGCCAGCGTAAGCGAAGTGCAGGCGTGGTGATTGTGACGTCACTAACATGCACACCATGCTGTGATAGTAATTAATGTTATATTGCACCCTTGTTAATGTAATACCTAACTATTGCTTTAGTATTACATTAAGGTTTACTCATAAAAATGAACGAATATAATTGAGCAGCTTTTAAAATGTCAAATAGGTACACACTTCTAGTTTTAATGTATGGCATTTGACAAACGCTTTTACTTATAAATGTTTTGCGGGTTCCAAGGAAGTCTGATTAGGTGATGTATTACAATGAAATAAATAATGTGTTTTAAGTTTCTATTTATAGTAGGTAAAGTAACCCACCTTAATAAATGGTCTATCTAGCACCGAAAGTTTTTTTCCGATTGGTCTATGTAGTACTTTCTCAGATTATCGCGTTGAAGCAAACGAACGATCAAACTCTTCAGCTTATTAGCCTAGTTACACTTATAACTCTTATTTAATCCGCTTCCCGCTTCCGCTAGCACTATAACCTCACCCTAACTGTCGCGACCGCGGCGGTCGTTAGCCACACGTCAGTCAAACCAGTGAGACGTGAATTTTGATTGTGGACACGGATAAAATGATAATAAGCCTCCGAATTAGAACGGGCTTTTTAATATACCTACTGAAATAATGTAGTAAATATAGCGTGGGGTTTTGTGGGAATTAGTTTAGGTTCGATGTAGGCGTAACTAACTAAGAAGTCTTAGTATTATTAAGTTTTCCCTGTCAAGCCTACGTTCACGCAGATAGATCGACTTCTAAGCTGGATTTGATGATGATGGCTCAATCACAATATTTAAGCGAAATGCACATATGAGGTCATACATAAGTGTACCTAATATACATATATTACTAAACCGTATCCCACAATAATTAGATCTGACTTCGATACTGATGTCTTCGTGTGAACGATGCGTGTAAGCAGAATCAAGAAAAAGTAAACAAATATTTTCACACACATGTTACTAATTTTTACGGTCGGATACAAAAAAAATATATATTTGTTAATCAGTGTGAAAAGGGTTAAAACTTAATTACTTAATTTTTCATTTCTAATTATGAACCTCACCTAATTGCTAATTAGAGAAGATAGTCCTACACATCTAATAGTAAAAGGGTGTAAAATTCCAAACTAGCAACAATCGCAAACTCGTTAGACTAAACTTTAATAAACATGTTTACGTCATCATATTTATAAATAAAATCCGCGGTCCTCATTAAAAACTCGGCGCATATTCTCATCACGTCTCACGCGACCATGCTCTTCCGAAGCCTATTTGCCATCTTTTGGATACACAGAGATCTAAACACCACTTTATTGCGACGTCACAAGGTGGAAATTTCAATGGTGGGGTGAAGAATCAAGGTTGGTTTGAAGGAAAACGTAAGTTTGTCAAAAGCCAGAAGCCGGGGGCTGCACAAAATTTCCATTTTCCACGCGATTTACCACAAATTAATGCTTCGAATCCGTCCGCGCCTTGCCAATTTATAGTGGGGATTTGCATCTAACCAAGTTAGAGTTTAGTTTTTATCGGTCGAACGGTGATTGCGATTTATTAATAGAGTTTATAATGGGTCGTCGGTTGAAGTTTTATTTTTCTTGACTTCGATCGATGTCGATGTCGAAGCTTGGAGATAAATTTGTTTATGGTTGGTAAATAAGCGAATATTTTTCGTCTTTTTCGTTCAGTAAGTTGTAAATTTTACATTCAATGCAGCTCATAAGTTGCAACAGCACATTGAGAGTTATGAATTTTTGGAATTCCAAAAACTTATTTTGATCAATGGTTTAATATTTTTAATGTCAATAGGATGTCTGTCGATGGGGTCGAAAAGTGCTGGAGTGGAGACCACGGACTAGCAAGCGCAGCGTAGGACGTCCACCAACAAGGTGGACAGACGATCTCATAAAGCTTGCCGGAAGACGCTGGATGCAGGTCGCCTCCAACAGGTATCTGTGGAGATCTAAGGAGGAGGCCTATGTTCAGCAGTGGACGTCCTAGGCACAAGCACGATATATCAATATTTCGGGTACTAAAATCAAACAATTTATACTCCAAAGTAACTTTTCTTTTTCAATTTACCATACTTACCATACTTAGTTCTCTAAAAAGCCAAGTAAATTAGTACGGCGACAGTCTATCCTAGTCTAATACGTATAATATCGTTTAATCCAGAAGTAGGAAGCGGATAAGTCAGATGAGATTTGCTTTAAGCTTCAGTATTAACGCAGTTAGATTGTTTACTGCCTGAACCGAGTATGGATAGGAAGGTGCTGGATATAACATCACTTGGGTATAAAAAAACCTCTTTATATTTAGCTCTCATCTCCGTTACCGGTTTTGATACACACACCTCACAATACATAGAATACGTTACGCAGTGATAATAAAGTTAAAGCTTGTGCTTAAGATCTGTTCTCGGAGTCTGAAAATTTCCTTCAGAATTTCCTTGATAACTACGCCTAATTCTTACAAAAATGCTCCTATGGTCCACTAGCCTAACGAGATCTCGTAAATGAGCGGAAAACAGGCATTATTATCTGGTCTGGTCTTTTCACGGTATTCTAGAGTTATATCTGCGAAAAAAAGACCTTAAAAAAAGTTTGGGACCTACAGTCTTTCGACTGTTTCTGTACGTCCCTATATTTAACGAAGGTACTTTTGTCGACAGCAAAGTTAACACATTTCTTCATCATTTTCTTTTCACCTTATTATTTATCGGTAATATGAAAACATTTTCTAGTATTTCTTTAAATAGACCACATCTAGTGAGTTCAACTCTGTGACCCGTAAGAGGCTTAGTTTCCGAGGTGTGCGGAAATAATTAAAAGGAAAAGGTGAGCTCGATAAGCAAACTTAGTTTATTTAATGTCTGTGTGTATTAGTTTGTTATATGAGGCGTGGGCTTCAAATAACACTGAGTATTAAGAACCAGGTTCATTGACAATATAAAGGTCAGTTTTTCTTAAAATAAGTGTTTACTTTGAAAATTATACGCAAAAAACACAGTAAAGAGTTGTTGTGTAAGAAAACTGACGTGTATGTTGTTGGTAAACTTGGGTATGAGTAAAGTATTCATGCATGTTGATTTTAGGTCAGAAATCGAGATGAAATTGAAATTTCATTTTCGATTTTGTTACATTTTAATTCCTATACCATGTTGCATTAACATTTTCATTGATAAAGTGCTCTAGTGGTTAAACACCGATGAAAAAGAGTTAATGGAATTGTTCAACAGATATTTTTGATTTAATACCATTAGCTTCTGCTTGCGGTTTCACCCGCGTCTCAGATGGTGACAAACACTATCCTATGTCCTTCTCACGGGTAAAGCTGTATACTAGATTCTACTTTTTTTTGGTAATCTTTTATAAAATAAAGCTACAAAAAATATATAGCATGACTTTCCTGCACTTAACTACACCATCTTCCCCACAAAATCTTCTTGCAATTCAGTAGAGAACGCATAAAAAAATACCGCCCATTCCCAGACGGATAAAAATCATTTCTAAATGGAAAAAGTTTGAGATAGTTCAGACCGCTTGGCTGGCATTCGGTAACCACTGTCCAGTTGAACATCGACTGTCATTAATCCAACTGCAAGTGCTTGGAAAGTAATCGCTTTGATGAAAGGAATCTTGGGGTTCAATGACCGTTTTGGATGTGGGGAAAATTATATAATTATTTTAGTGTTGCGTAGGATCGAGCATCAAAGCGCTTATGTACGTTTACAGTCTGTTTCGGGATTATTACAAGTAAGTAAAGCTTTTTATTATCAATGCTTTTCTCCTGAATTGTTAACCATTGTGTACCTATAACAAAAATTTAATAAATCGTGTATTTTATTGTAAAATTGAATTTATGACCATTTTCTCCGACAGTCGAGATTTTCGTGAATTCGTGCTTGACAAACTTTGTTTTGTGTATTTGTGATAAACAGTCGTTATCCTTAATCGGATGTTTCTATTTTAAGTGAAAATCGGTTTTGGAATGTTCATTCAACAGTAAATACAAAGGTCCTTTATTTCCACAATTCACACTATTCCTGAGAATAAATATCCGCGCAATTTAAAACCGAAATCCTTCAAGTCTCATCTCGTTGGAAGAAAATTAAACCTCTCGTAGAACAGGCAGGTAATTTAATTAAAATTCAATTCGATTGAATTGGACCACCTAATCCAGTTCATCTATAATGCCAGGGCCGAATCTAGGCGCGAAAGGTGGTACACCACCTTTTATCTATGCACCTTTTTTATCCAAAATCATTAAATGACCCCTCCCGCTGTGGGTGCAGCGTGAATGGGTGTCAGATTCTTACTGACTAAAACCCACCATGTTCCTTCTTAAGCCCTTTATGTACCAGGGCCGCGGTAACTCTTTCGAACAATCCCGTAGCCCGATTTTTCTTTGTACCTGTTTTGCACTTCGTTCAGATTTTGTTTACATTTTATTTTTTAAGTTTATCTAGTCTAGGAATTGAAGAAAAACATTGAGTAACAGATGTTCATCCTGAGAGGTTTTTTGTAAAAGTTTTGTATTTGAAATGTTTTTGTACTGAACTGAGATGGTATTTTGTTGCATTGGTGTTCGTTTTGTGAAGTGAGTTCGAAAGCTATTAGCTTGGTTGCTGTTTTCTTAGCTATCTTGCAATGCATCTTTGGAGTTTGTGTTTATTCATTCTGTATCATTATTCTGTAGTAAGAAAAATATGTTTTAATTAGGGGAACTCGGCTCTAATCCTGCTGATCTTTATGATATTTTTTTTTCAAACGTTATGTACAGTAACTTTTTTATTTGTTAGGTACTGACCAAATTTTTTATAAGCCAACAACAGGTCTAAATTAGAAAAATAATATAGTGACATGAAGACCATATTTTTCAAAATCTTAAGTTTATACGATGAAAGCAAACTGTCATTTATAAAACTAAAGCTGTTAATTACACCAACACCATCCCAAATCCAGCCCTGCGACTAGTGATGTGAAACCGCGGGATCCTAAAGAAATTAATCGCGGATTCGGAACCCGGGAATTAATTCTTAATCCGGATCAAATGAGCGCCTCTCCGATTGTCGGCCACTTACAGGGGAGTATGTAGCTAATCAAAACTAGAACAAATGTACGACTAGAGAATTGCTTGTAAAGGTGATTTAGGGATGGGAAACTAGTGAAGGGACGAAGGGAACGATAAATGTTTCTTTAATGAAAGTTTAGGCCGAAGTTGTACATAGTTTATGTTGATGTTCTTGTTAAGAAGATTATGAGGCAGACGTGTTTTGAAATGTGATTTGAATTAAAGTTTTAGTTGGATTACTGGAAGGATAGATTAGTAGTGATGTGGACCTTCAGAGTAATTTGTAAGTTTATTTATTTTTGTAATTAAATGTACTTACTGCAATTAATCTTGAAAGGACTTAGAGATTTGAATCTTGTAGAAAGTATAATCTTGTATTATAAAACTGAGGAGTACCTACATAAGGCAAAAACATGACTAAGTTTATCAAGTTTCTAAAGTTATTTTCACTCAGCTTGAAAATAACGAAAATCACATTCCAAAACTATATTGTTATAACTGTAACTATTCTATCCAACTTTATCCTCAGTAGAAATGAAATTTTATTCTCCAAGCTTGAACATAGAGATAATCTTACGACACGCATTAAGTTTCATGGTAGAAAATATAAATCTACTAAATTGGTAGAATACAGTAATCTACCACTACGAAACTGTCAGTTTAAGTGAGCTCAACTTGTTGTTTGGTGAGAAAATGAAGAAGGCTTTGTGTGGTGAGATTTTTGAACTCTGAGATTATTTTTGTGGTATACTGTGTCTGTGTGGGCTGAAAAGAATGAATATTGTGTATTGCTAGTGGAATTACAGTTGTAACGGTTGAAGAATAATTGTTTGTTTAACTAAAGGATTTCACAGCAAAGCTCAAAGTCAATCTTTACATTACATGTCACATGTTATTTCTTCGCATATTTGTATTAAATCTATCATGACTTCATTTTATTTTAACCGACTTCCCGAAAAGGGGGAAATTGCATACGCGTTTAATAATGACAGCAGTATACAAGACAATGTTCACAAAAATAATAGAATACGAGCTGCAAAAAACACCGTTCAATATCATTATGATATCATTAAAAATAAAGCTACCCCTTATCCCCCTTATAACAAAAATATACAACATAGAACAAAGCCGTTATATTTACAAACGCCACTCGTTAAATTTCACCAAAGCACACCATTAATACAAGGAGATTGAAAACCTCAACCAAATTAAAATAAAACCATTTTCTTCGATAACTTTGAAGTGAAAAAAAGAGAACAGAAAGTCAAATATTTTCAATATTGTGATTTTTAAAAGATTATATTGATCCCTTATTATACTATATTTTGATGTTTGTGAAAGTAATATTTACAGCCTGTCTATACCGTTTTTACGCTAAAACTACTGAATCGATTGCTGAAATGTTTGTTATAAAGATATTCTAGCTTAGTCTTGAGAAATGCCTTACAAATGAAAACAGATAATCATACATATCGACTTGTTGAAATAATACAAAAAAATCCTCATTAGGTACTGGTAAATGAATATCGATTCTATAGGTAGATAGTTCCCATTCTACTTGTAACACAATGAAAAGAAAAAAACGTAGGTACCTAATCTCATTTCACCTTCTGCCCAATCCACTGTATCGGTACCCCAAGAAAGGCGCCGGTCTATTCAATCTAGACTCATTTACCTGCAGATTGTGGTGAGAGCACCAATTAGCTGGCCTTCGAAGATCGAGCAGTTTTTTTTAGTTTTTTAGTTCAAGCTTATTGGAACGCTAAAGTGTAAGTGTTGGCGCTGAAAGAACGTGGAATATTTTTTTCAGGCTTTAACACTTTTTTACGGAGTAAATTCTTGGTTGGAAAATGTTATTTTCTTTTTTGTACCTAGGTATATCTTATAGGTCTATTGTTTTGGAGGTTTCCTCGGAGAATATGTTTGTGGCCTATGCATATCGCTCTATTATCGCTGGTTTATCTAGATATTAAAATATCGAAATTAAGTGAAAATTACGACTAAAATATCTTCGTTGTGCAACTTTGTATAAGTAAGTACTGTTCATATCAAATGCCGATAAACGTAACTTACAAAAAAATATAAAATTACAAAACGCGGAAAAAAATATTCCAAAACCAACAAAAGGAACACAAATCTGAATGCCACAAAAAAAACAGTTCATCTGTCTTCATCTCTCAGGATATAAGGAAAAACTGTTATTAATTTAGCCAACCCTCCACCGCTGTGAGAAATAATATCTACCACACTGTCAGCATGTTGTTCCTTCACTAATCCGGTAAGTGATAATGAGGTAAACATGAGTGTGGACACTGTCTATGTGGGAAATATGGTGTATGTGGTATGTATTATATGGGTAAGGATGAAAAGATTGTTCCTTGTAAATGTGTAGTTCTACATACCAATGATAAAGATAAGTTATTTATGTAGGTATAGACAAAGGTTTGAGAATGCGTTTTCCTAAATATTTGAGGATTTTTTTATGTCGAGGATGAAAAATACTTTCAATTCTCCCTTTGCATCTAAACTTAGCTTATACATATTGTTTACTACTGCAAAGCAGTTGTGGTCCATTTTGGGCAAACAAAGCTGCAAAGGTGTGAAATGCCAAGTGATTTGACGGGAACTTGGGAAAGGTTTTTTGGCTGGTTTTAACGATTTCCTAATTATTTATCCGATTGAATGAGAAGATAAACTTTCATTTCTCCAAATAGAGGTATAACTGATACATCTCAAATGTTAGCTGTATTTCTATTTTTACAAGCAGCCGGAAAGGTCGAATCCTAAACAAAATCCAGTGCAAAAACAATAATGCGATGGGCACAAAACCCTCGCCTTAGGGAATCAATCGGGCAAAGTACACAGTCGTATCTGCGCTATCTCATGTTTTTGTAATCTCGAGCAAAATAATCAGTAGTGGAGTTAGTTATACAGAACAGAACAACTTGGATTTTTTTTGTGTATGGAATTTTACCAAATTATGTCGCAGTATCAGACTCTTACGGTCTGAAATTCGTTGTGCTTTCCTTGTTTTATGTAGTTTGGTGTGCAAATATTATAAAGCTGCTGATTTTTTTTTTTTTCATTTAAATGCCATAATTCAACTACTACACCGATTTGAATAATACTTTTAGTGTTACATAGCCGACGTATCGAAAAAAGCTATAGGCTACTTTTGTGTATGAAGATCCCTCGGGAAGGGGAAGAAAGTGCTAGCGGAAGTAAGTCCTTATACATATGTACATGTATAAATTTTTATACTAAGTGACCAAAAAACCCTTACGACCGACATAAAAAATACAGGCCTATTTACGCATTTGGAAGACTTACATAAAAGTAAGGACATTAGGTATATACTTTGCAAATCCTTACAAATTAATTTTGCATGAAAACTATCAGATATGATTTTAATAATAATTAGCAGTATATCGCCATAAAATATTAACAATTTTGCATTAATTGAATAGGTATCATCAATATAATTAATTACAAATTATTTATTCAATTTCATTCATTGATTCTGAGTGTAAATTACGTATAAATTGTAACATGTAATATCGAAATATGTATTTGCTAGTTTTAAGAGCTATTTATTTAACTGTAATTTATTTAATACTTCTAATATAATAAGATACAGTAAATATTAAATTTCATTGATGTATACCTATTTAAATACAGTTGCTGCTTTTATGAAAAATAGTTTTTGAATTAAGCTTTAAAAAAATATGAGATTTCGTCGTGAGACGTCATGACATCTCAAATTAATATTTTTTAATAGGGAAAACACCTCATCGATTATATCGAACCGCTCCTACACTCGCGTGCAAATAAATTCTTCCTGATCACCCTTAACGAGGGCTCGGCAATTAATTGGTCATTCAGTCGGAAGCTAATGAATTAAGCAACCGAACATTACAAGGTGCTCTAAAAACAAATGTTCCCCTTTTTTTGCAACAAAATTACATGGAAATGTTAGGTTATGTATGTAATGAAGGTGAATGCTTAAATTGATTTCAAAAATTTAAATCATATTATGTGTTTTAATTTTGGAGTTTAACTACTGAACCAATTCTGATGACACGTCGCTACCGAACTAGAAGTTAGTCAATATTAGTATGTTTCAGATTAAATTAAATAAATGAATATTTATTTTTTTTTTGGTGGAAAACAGGCAAAAGCAATACAAGTTTTCTAGGGTACAAAATAAATTAGATCGCTCTCTAATAAGTGGATTTTCTGCACTCGCGGAATCTACGAATTTTGCCTGGCGGAAAGTATGCGACAAAAACCTAAAACCTGTGTAAGCTCAATGCAAGACTATAAATATCGTGTTATAGGCAAACAAAAATAACAAGGCCTAAGAAATTCTACAAGGAAATGTTAATCCCAAAATTCCAACTCGTATCCCTACAAATTCCCACAATAAGATTGTTACATACAACCGAAGGGTATGACAGACCCTTGAGCGTTAAAAACCCGTTTCGTGTTTAATTTTATTTAGAGTTCTACCAGACCGTAGACTGAACTGTTGCCCAACTATCAGGTTAAAACTTTGCATAATAGCTGCCAGGCAGTTTTATTTAAGTTAATAATGAATTTAATTAAACTGTCTAGCAGACCGACAACTGATTGTTTTATAGCGTGCTGTGCCACAGTGGTTATAAGCTCGATCAAAGTATCGGCCGACTTAAAATTTCTTGTCTGAGGTTGGTCTTAAAAAGAAGTAAAATTATTCTAGAACTGAAGATTGTGTTCAAATAATTTCATACATTGTTGGGATATACCAGGGTTTGATAATTTAATCTTTATTGCGATTATTTATTTAACTGTTTTTCAAGGCTGTGTTAGGATCAAAACTTTTTATTGTTGTTACTTTGTTGATATTTTATCTTCTAATCCTTTCCTAAGCTGAGTTTTAGCTGAGCTAATTCCCATTGAAATTTAAACGTTTCCAGACTACCTATAGGTGCAATTTATCCAGAAAGACGACCGGTGTATTCTAAGAAGTAGCTGCATATATACAACAAACATCAGACACTTTTTCTCTCTATATACTACTGAGAACCTCAAAAATGAAGAGTATTAAACCTTGTCTTACTCATCGACTTACTTATCAAAATGATCTGCAAAAGTAAGTGATTTCTACTCAGAAGACTTAATATTTCTCAAGTATCCTTGAAGTAAATGTCAAGTTTCATAACTTAACTCTTGATCAGCTTTCGAATTATCTGACGTTATTAACTTCAAAGGCCACTTGAACCCGATAGAAAATTATAATGGGCGGGTGATTAAACATAAATATTAAGTGTTTTATCGTCATTTATCTAGAATTTTCCAAAATGCTTCTAAGAAACAAAACCTTAGACATACCTATAATGATAATAAAATTTAAGCCGATAACTGCAATTTCTATTGCAGTCAATTATTGCAATAAAACTTAAGTAAGTGCTTTTGTTATTCTGACCATCTTGAATGCACAAAACAATATTTAGTTTCATATTCATCAACCAGTAACGATTAATTTCTTACTCATGTCCCTTAAAAAAAAAACAACAAAGCCACACTAGGTAACATGTTGATTTCTGACAATTAGGCGAATATTAGACATTTAAATAAAACTACTTTTACGGATTTTATCGTTATATTACTAATATTTAATCCCGACGTTTCGGATCCTTTTATTAACAATCCGATTTACTCAAAACGACTCACTGTATCCTTAAGTCTAGCAGTTTTTGGCTTAGATTTGGATTTAATAGTTTCTATGATGGGGTTTGAAGCAGGTGGTAGGTACGTTCCAACCATCTTCTCTATGGAAATTTTGATGTTTCTTAATTTCAATTACCTTGGAATCATCCTAGGCAGGAATCGGTTTTCTTTAGCAAGGACTTGAAGTTAAAACCATGATAAAAACCGTAAAAGTAGTTTTATTTAAACATCACACTAGAGTTTCTTCGTCCACAACAACTGATTTTAAATCTTCTTTAACATTATCCTCAGTTTCACTCCTCAAAATTCCATTGCACTTAACAGTTTCAGCTATAATACTAGAAATTGCATCGTATTCGGCATCTATCTTGTAAGGTGCCTCATGCCAAATGCAACAGACCACTTCTTGACTGCATTCTACCCTGCATTGACAATTTATTATTTCTCCTTTGAAACTTTCTGCACAGGAGTCGTAAATATGCTTCCACAACTTATTTTAGTTCAACGCTTAAAACTTTTGGTAGTACCTCTAAAAATTGATGACGTAAAAGCCTTTAAAATCCATGTGAGTGGTTTTCGTAAGTTATGAGAATTTGTGAGCGTCATAATCTTTGATGTTTATAGTTTCTTTTGTTTTTGGGAAATTCAAATAAAGAATTCTGTCATGATTTTTGTTTCACTTTATTTTTTTTGTTTCCGAGTGTAACTGGTACCTCTATATCTTTTTAGAATCGTTATCCTGCCCTAATCTTAGAGGTTTTCCGCATTCCTTATTAAAATACCTACAGTTCTTAGAAGACAAGACAGGCAAGACCTTAAAACCTACCTTCAAAGTCCGACGTTCCCACAATATTTCCGCGGAATGTGGGGTGGGAAAAAATGTACCTATAATGAAAATATTTTATCAGCTTCTACAGAAACCATCTTTGTACCAACAGTATTATCTCATTGGTGCGTATTATATTTTTGTTTACGTTCCCTCACCTAAGTAAATGTTGGGTTTAGAATTTTGGAAATAAACACGCTTCACCCCTTTACGAGCCGTCAGACTTTCAGTGTGCTGTTTTTCTTTCATGAAATTGATGTTAGGAATTTGAGGCCTTTTTAACTGATGTTTTGTAGTTTATGTTTTCACTTACCGCAAAATCTCAGACATCAAGGCTTTCATAATCACAAAATGCCAAAATATTGCCTCTATTCTGACTTGCATAAAAGATCTCAGAAAATTATACGATGAACACAAAGAACTGCAAATTGAACTCAAAAGCAGTTTTTGTTTTGTCGTTGGGTACATACAAAAACGAATAAAAAATACAAAATTCTAATTGTTATTTTCACATCTTTACCACATCATAATTCACATTGTCACCTGATTCCAATTTGGCGTAACCATAAACCTGGGTAAAGCTGCTCAATCCTCCATATTGCAATCACATCAGCACCCAGCCATACAGATAATTGAATAGTGGAAATCAGAGCTGGAATAAAATAAAATTGCCAGCTGCAATTATTTACTGACCTCCTCGTAGGACTAAGGTCAGTTTGGACTGCTGTTACACCGGAATGTAATATTTTTAATACTACTCAGTCACACAGAACTTCAAGTTTTCGAGTTCCTTTTAGAAAGCACCTACTGAAAAAAAAACGGCATCATACATTTATTCAGGTGAGTTATAATATAACCACTACGTAGAGTAACTACAACAGCTATTGACCCTCTATTTACCGCAATAATTATCAAAAAAAATTCGCCGACGTTGTGGTCACAGCTTCAAAACGTCCACTATTGGACAAAGGAGTGAGGAGTCATGCTGGTCCTGCTCCATAGGACATACTGACAATATCTTATTAATTAACAAATTAAAATTACACCAGCAAATAAAATTGTATTCATCTTTTGATTATTTGTTTGTAACTTTGTACCAAAATATAAACCAATTTGTAAATGTGAACACCATGTAGCATTTTAATTGTCACTTTATCCTCATTTGTCTTTGCGATTCTACATGATCTTCGCATGCTTTTACTGTATGTATCAATACATACAAACTGTATTACTATATTATTTTTAAAAAGAGTAACCATGGAGTTTCTTGCCCGTTCTTCTCCATAGGAAGCTACTTTTGGAATGGGCAACTAGAATCAAACTTAGTTATAATTTTGACGTTCATAAGTGCTTGTAAAGGCCTAAATGAAATAAATGATTTGACTTTGACTTTGACTTTGGAGTCTCATAAGCGGGGGAGAATTACCCATACCTATAAGAGTTAAAAGTGGAAAAAGAAATTTCCAAAATTACTTTTCCAAAAATGTTTCCCTACAAACAGTTACAGTACAGTGTAACCTCTTCCCCGTTCCACATTAAATGAGTTCTCTGTTTATGTAATGGAGGCTCCGTCGGCCGTAATTGATTCCGAATTAATCCGGGCCGGTGATAAAATTCACGTTTTGACCGACACTCGGTCGGGACTGGCCGTCATTATGGACTTAAATCTTCGTGGATGCTTCCAAAAATTCCGAAAGGGGAGTAAAATTGGTGCACGTTTTTTGTGAAGTATTTTAAGGTTATTGATACTTCTCAGTTACTTACTTTTTGGAAAATATTTTTTTACGTGCAATGGTTTTGAGTGTAAGTGCATTTAAGCGGTATTACCCCCTATTACATTACACGAGGTTCTCGAAAATCACAGTATTACCCTGCACTCCCATTTAACGCGGTTTATGTAAAATTAGACTTGAAATAGTATACAACAATAATATACGAGATACACACAGTTTACTATATAACGACAAGCCATATGTATCTAGGCCATAACCGATTGCGCTCAAGTAAATCGGTCCATCTTACAGAGGACTGAATGGCAAGATGGTCGGTACAATTTACAGCATGTGTTATTCAACATCCTACTGTTATATGCCTTGTGTGTATCTGCATATATTTGTATGCATTGAATGGATGCCAAAATCCCACTGGCCATCTAAGACATGATCCTTATTGTAATTATTATAAATGCGAAAGCTACTGTGTATGTCTGTCTGTCGTACTTTCATTTTACTGGACATTTTTGGACACCTTTAGGCTGTTAGTCTAACACCCTGAGACCAGACATTTGGGCACGCAAGACTACTTCTTATACGGGTGCGGGAATCAGTTCCCTCAGGATGCGGATGGAAAAACTAGTAAGATCTCATAATATAAACAAACATAACCTATCCTTTTTCACACACGAAAAAACTTCGAACTTTCGACACACGTCTCAAAGGACGAAAGAACCCTCGACCGCATTATTTCAGGAAAGTCACGTCAGAAACCTTTATTGCTAACAAAAATAAAGTTTCCTCATAAAACAATGTTAGTGGAATATAACAGACGTTAAAAACTGTTTAATAGTATCGCGAACAAATCGGGGGTAGTTGGAACTCAGCCGCGTTCAGACCATTACCGCTAGTTCCGACAACTAGTTACAGACTCAAGCGCACACAGAAAAAGTTTTAGAGCTACTGCTGAAACCGACCGCGGACCACTGTGGAGGAAATGCAGTGAACCAAGTTTGTACAATTTGAATTTGAACTCTTCACCAACTATCTGATGCTTTCGTCTGTTGCTGAGAAAGGTCTGGTGCTTATACAGCATCACCAAAAGTTACTTTGAGTTTAAGCAAATACCTAATAGGGCATTCAACTAAAATTTCCGAAGCCATGACATGCAATGCGATGCAAGTAGCTAAGGAGTAAATAAAATAACCTGATCCATAAAACCACTGTTGTGCCAAGTCATGCAACTTACGTAGGCTAACAATATTCTGATTTGTCTTCGACTCGACCCTAACATAGATGGGACAAGGTTCGGGAGAGGTTTGTCTTCGAGTTTTTTCCAAATTATATTCTAGTTTATCTATTGCAGAATTATCAAGAATAATTCCAACTCTTGTCTTACTGCATTTACCCTTGCCTGGCCCATATTGCCGACCTTGCACTTTTTATCAGTGATTCACGCCGTGAACTGCAATTTGCAACACAGCACTGCAGTAAGTTGCTGTGCTGCACAATATGTGCGAATATTCAACATTTTTCATTGCGATTCCCTTGACAATGGAATATAGGGGTGTAAAGCTGTATGGCGAACTTTGGTCGAACAAAAAGTGTATTCGAATAGTCGTGCTATTTTTTGGATTATATGAAATGATTATCATGTTCTTTTTACGGCTTCCTCGTCTCTTGAGGAAAGGTCTTCGAGATTCGAATTTAACTATTTTCTTCCAATCACATACCAGTTTTCAAAACTATTCAGCTTGTATCTAATCATTTATGTAGTTGGTGAAAAAAAATCTTCTAATTCCTTATGTTTTCATCACTGTAACCTGCAGCCTATTGAGTAGGTAATGTTTTTTATGGGCCATCGTTCCTTTACCAAAAAAATGTCTTCAAATAAAGTAGCCAATATTGAAAAATCTAATCAGCATAAACAATATAAACGACTTAGTACCTAACTACTCATCCTATCGAACAAAATACCTCCCCCATTAACACAAATACACCAACTCCCCTGCAATTGAGTTGCATCTGCAGCAGCTGCACTTATTTATTGCAACTGCAGCTGACCACTGAGCCAATACATGCACTTCATTACGTTCTGAAGTCTAACTTGTCTAACTTGTCTGGATGTAGCTAACTTGTGGGAGAAGTTTAAGGTAAGTGGGACGTGTAAAAATGTTGGGGAGTTTCTAACTGTTAGGGGATATTATCGTGTTTAAGCTGGGGTAATGCTAGGCTGAGATTGTCGTGTGTGCATAAATCTATATATATTAAAGAAAGTCGTGTTAGTTACACATTTTATAACTCAAAAATGGCTGAACCTTTTAAGCTGAAAAGTTTTTGTTTCCATCTGGGTACGGGAAACAGTCATACAGGGACGCGGGTGAAACTGCGGGCGGAAGCTAGTATTATATAAATTATAATCGCAATATTATATTTTTTTTACATAATGCGTGATTGTATTGAAGGAAACTTCTAATATGACGTCGGATAAATAAGTATGGCAGAAGAAGACATGCTTCGCCGATCGCAAATAACGAGGATGATGATGACGTACAATTCGTATTTTGGAGATTATTATGTTTTCATGTGAAAGCAGGATGATTTTTTATTAAAACAAAATTTAATTAATAGTGAATCAATGGGTACTTAAATTGTAGTTTTCCTCAAGTTGTTAACATGCGGGCTCAAAATCCAATAGTAATTCAATCAAATAAACGCATTATACAAACTATGCTTCACCAAATACGTCTCGTTTTACAAGTCTGGACGACCGCATCTTTTTCACAGTAAACTTCTACAGAGAACCAAGACATGTAGCTCATTAACACAGACTGAACTAATGTAGCAAGTTTTCTTGATGAACTGGTAAACTTGGGCGTTGTTACTTACGTAGTATGTTAGACTGTGTAGTGCCAACTGAAAGTTTGAATACTAAATATATTAAGTACATGTCTTATTTTTCAATGTATCATGTTTTTTTTTCAAATAGATAATACTCGCCTTTATAAAATAAATAATGAAACGTCTACTATATTGATAGTGACTTTGCACATTGAAAAGAATTAAGATTGGTCATTTTTCTTTCTATACTTTGAGTGATAAATATTTTCTCTATTTGATTAATAATCGCACATCATTGAATTAATATGTAAATCAGCTTCAAAATATTAATTAATTAATCTGCACTTTCATAATACCACTAATCCTATCAAACCCAAACAAATCCACAAACGAAACTAAAATTCAAAACACGGATCTAATATCCTCTTGATCTAGATAAACTAGCGAACTTTCTCTGTGCCTAACTAGTGTGAGTGCGGTTCCATCCGATTTTAAGCTTTTATGCAACTTACATGTAAGAGACAAACTTTGTGCTGAGTTTAGGTAAAATCTGGTGCGCTCTTGCCACTTCTAGTTTGACTTCGGCAGGTGATAATTTAATTTTATTAAGTTATTATGAAGTTCTATTTAATAAGGTTTTAGTGCGTTACCGTGTAAGAGGTGCGTGTAAGAGTTAGAACGTTTCCACATGACGCTGCAACGACAGCGTTTTTCAACTAAACTCATACTTTTATGGAAATTTTGAGCACTTCCACATGATGAAAATCTGAGAATATTTATTTATGAAAAGACAGTTGATAGATAGTAGAACGATCTTAACTCTCCCAGAAATCTCTCATACTCCATATACTTTTGCAAGTCATAATAATCTAAACCTAGAATTAACAATTATTATTTTATAACCTTATGGTAGTCGTGGCTTCCAAATGTCTACTCATCATCTGCCTATTCTTTGCAAACTGACTGTCATACTTTCTGGCTTCTAGTTAGAAGTAGGGTAGTTACCCGAAACGACTGCCAAAGCACCACCGGTTTCCCAAATCACGACTACAGCAAAATAATTAATTCAGTACACACGTTCAAAACGAAACACTGTCGACAAGTTTTCTCCGAGATTAATGCGAATATGACCTATTAAGTCCTGAAACTACGTGTGAAGAATCTCGTACGTGATCGGGTTTTAGAGCGAAACAGAGAATCTTTCTTTCCCTTTCTCCGAAGTACTTAAACAGCTTAATAAGTTTCGGATGTTTGTTAGATTGCAACGCAAAATGAATTTGGGAACAACCTCGAGTTTTGGGTTGTTCTGTATTCTAGAAGTGGTTGTGAGTTAGGTTACTTTGTTATTTTATTTTGTTTTGTATTTGTAGTTTTGTGTAGTGTAGATTAATGATGTAGTAGTTCGGCTAGGTTTTTTCGGTGATTGTGTGGAAGTGTGTATAAAAAATGAGAAAAGGAACATTATTCATAAATTTTGTGATGGGTAGTTTTAATTGGTCAGTCATTGTGAAGTTGATTTCTATCTTTTTTTACACTCTATAATCGTAACTTTGTTTGAAAAAAGTCGCGGTGGCCAACTAAGTCCAGACGTCTTTAATTAATCAGTAAACATGCATATTAAAAATGCGAGTTCAATGTAGTGGACGAATACTCCAGTTAACAATATCCTAAATATAAAGTACGAGCCGTTTTCCAGCGGTTTCACCCGCGTTCCATGGGAGCTACTGCCCGCACCGGGATAAAATATAGCCTATGTTACTCGCAGATAATATAGCTTTCTAATGGTGAAAGAATATTTAAAATCGGTCCAGTAGTTTTTGAGTTTATCCATTACAACCAAAAAAAGAAACAAACAAAGTTTTTCTCTTTATAATATTAGTAGACTATTCAAATACCATAATATACCAAGCCCACATGTACTGTCATTTGCTCCTTCCACATCACCAATATCCTAATACGAACACAAAGATGAAATCAGATACAAATCTGACCACTACCCAGTAACTATATTTAATAGCACAATATTTCAGTCGGTTGCTTCCAATCAAATAATATTAATTAATATTTTGCGTCGATTTCATCTGAGTGCGTTTAAATGAAATACCTACTCCATACTTGTGGTGTCCATTCGAGTGATTAAAACAAATGACGGGTGGCCCATGAGCAACAAAATTACTAATGGAGATGTCATAACGCATAATCTCCTAAGAAAATAGCGCGCTAAAATGCGAGTGTTCGTGGGACGAGAAATGTTACTAGGTCTGCCCTTCCTCACCATCTGTGAAAGTTGTCTATTATTTTCAAAATAAAGTCACCAATCTTTGACAGATTAGATATGATTTGACTAGGAACCCGAATGCCTAGTTAAGAATTACTGATCACGACTGCCGTATGTAACTTGACCTACAAGTAGGCGCCTGACCTACCTTCCCTATGGCATCTTTGCTATCTTTCCCTCCTCCGTGGTTTAAATAAAATACCTACTACATATAACTTGTGATGTCCATTGGAGTGATTAAAACAAATGACGGGATAGCTTAATGAATGGCTATGTAGGTAAATGTTTTAATGACAGTAATTGAAATGTTATTATTACACGTGTCGTGTAATTGTCACTGTAAGTTTGAAAATTTAAAGGTTTATTTATTTGAAAGTGCAGTAATTTTGTGTGCACTGTTGCAACTACAGAGCAGCATTGATCCATTTCCTCTCAATGAGAATAATTATTGTTCGTTGTGAGCAGTGTGTCGTTTTTTATTTAATTGATGATTATATAGTGACCATAGTACTTACAGCTATTATTTTCTTGTTCGTAAGAAAGTAAGCTTCGACGCACGAATTTATAGACACTTAAAAATAGTCTTACGATAGAGAGGAGGGTTTGTACTAAAATCCTTACTTAGTTAAAACAGTTGCCAGTACAACTCAAACAAATTACCGACCGATTGAACCCAGTACATTTGTCTAAAATCTACAAATAAATAACTCATCCCAAGTGACCGCTTTAGGCGAGTTATCACGAAACTGCTTAATCAAACTTGTACCGAATGTTTGAAAGTTTCCAAAGTGTTTCTGACACGGACACTGAAGGTCTGAAGGTTCTGACGGTCTGACGGTTCTGACGTACTTTATAAATTAGAGTAATTTCTTGATTGGTTTAGACATGCAGCTCATTTAGTTGCCAACTAATTAGGGTAAGTTTGAATTTTGGGAGATGTTGCTTGATTGTTTCATCTTTGTTGTGTCCAAAGTGGTAAAAGATGAACAGACAGTTCAAATAATTAACACGGAACTTATTATAAATCCAGCAGTGTTTTTAAGTTTTTACAATAACATTTTGATATATTATTAGGGTCAATTCCCACTGAGAAAGCAGCGGCCGGCAGCGGCCGTAAGAGCACGGACAATGTACGAGAGCGGCGCGGCGCCGCGCGGCCCGCCGCGCTCGCGCTCAATCCCTTGCATTTACGGCCGCTGCCGGCCGCTGCCGGCCGCTGCTCTTTCAGTGGGAATTGACCCTTAAATACATCTTTGTTGTGTCTCCATTGGTAAATAAATAAAGCTGATATATGTTCAGATAATGAACAAAGAACTTAATGTAAATAAAGTAAGGCTTAAGAGGAATATAAATAACAAAAAAAACCGTTGCATTTCATATCAGAAATAATACTCTAATTCTTACATAGTACAAAATTAGGTAGTTTAAATAAAGTAACAAATAACATTTTAATAACACTGCCTGTAAAACAAAGCATATTTCAAATATAATCAAGGTACTTACACAAAAGGGTTTCCGTTCACCTCTGTTACCTTATCCCGAATGTAGTTGAACCAGATGTGTTTTACAACAAATCCATTAAAAGTTAGTCTATATAACTATGAGGTTCAAAAGGTGTTACACCTTTTGAAGTTGCCGTCATTGACTGACGCCGATGTGTAATTTTCTGGTAAATAGTTTCATTCAGTGTATAGGTACCTACCCTTGGCTAAATATTGGTTACAAAATAGCATCAAGCTCTTATATCAAGCTTTAGTACTTCTATACTAATATAATATTATAAAGAGGAAAACTTTGTTTGTTTGGTTGTAATGGATAAACTCAAAAACTACTGGACCGATTTTAAATATTCTTTCACCATTAGAAAGCTATATTATCTGCAAGTAGCATAGGCTATATTTTGTTCCGGTGCGGGCAGTAGCTCTCACGGGACGCGGGTGAAACCGCGGAAAAACGGCTAGTCGTTAACACAGCCTAAACTTGTCATGGTCTCAACCAAGATAATAGTTGACAAATACATCAGGAGCTTCATGTAGATAGTGGTAATGAAAGTTGTTGTAAATACATCGTAAAATAATATTAAATACCACTTTTGTCTAACATTACGTTAATTTATTTATATCTTTTTAATTAGAATTTATTTTGGAGGCCGGTAGTTTGTGAGTTATGGCTTTTCTCTTATGGTTCATATTTTGAATTATCAACTCTCGCTTTTTAATATTTTAAATGTCAAAGCTATTACGACGATTTAGGACAAAGTACAAAATATAAATAGTCTCAATCTAAGCAAAAATCCGTCGCAATAAGTAATTTTACTCAAAACACGGACAAACATCAACAAAAATAGCGAAACACGCCACCAGATACCTCAAACAATATTAAAAGGAAGCTCAAAGCACTCATTACCACGTGTCATGGTGATACAAACTTCCCAAAGGGAAAGTTCCCACATTTGATGACAGAAGTGTACAAGATTACGGGAAACCACGGAGCAAAGAAAGATGAGAGGTGCCATGCAGGTAGGTCATGCACCTTCTTCTAGGACAAATACTTACGGTGGGCACGAACAAAACCGTCAGTTACGAGTGGACTAACGTGGGTTTCTTGTTATTTGGGACATTTTTTTATTTTATTTTTTGATGGGAAGTCATCAAATGACCCCTCCCGCTGTGGGTGCAACGTGAGGGTTTGTCAGACTCTTACTGATTAAAAACCATCATGTTCCTTCTGAAGCCTTTTGTGTACCAGGGCGGTTACTCTTTCGAACAATAAATTCCGCAGCTTGTTTGGGACATCTGTCAACGACTTTTGGTATTGCAAAAAATGGGCTGGTCTTAAGGCGTATAAGAGCGGATATAGTAACGTTCTTCGTTCTCCGCTCACCTGTCTGCGTCAGGACCGCCGTCGATCCTCTTGAAATACATATAGAGAGTTGCTACCTAATTGCTACCAGCTACCATTAGTTGCTACCAATTGCTACCCTCGTGGTTTTGAAGATATTCAGCAGCATGACGGCGGTCCTGACACAGACTTTGGTGCACTACTTTCTTAGCAGATTTTCCGTAATGGCATCTCCTTAGTTATTTTGTTCTCCGTGTGAGAAACTTTCCCGCGGTACTCTTTGGGGCACCAATTGAAAAGTCCCCACTGCTGCCTCGCCTTGTTAGAGAATACTTTTGAGTTCACAGTTCGGATTTTTGATCTTTGGTAGAAAATGTGCTGGTGCTTTAGTTTTGAAGATGTAAAGTTCAATGATTTGTTTTGTAGTTTGGGTCCGTTTTTAAGGTGTATTGATCATTTTGTGCATAAAAGCGTTTTTGTAAATTGTTCGATAACAATTTGAACATATACCGTCTTACCACAAAAACTTTTAAACGTCAGTTTAAGACCTGTCTAAAAAAATGACAGATTATGACGTTGACATATGGTTCATTTTGCAGCCACAATTTTTTTAGACAAGTGTAAAACAGATGTTTAAGTTTTTGTAGTAAGGCCATAAGTGTTTAGTCATTAAGTGGATTCTACTAGTTGTAAATTGTAGCAATGACAGAAAAGTTTACAAGGCATACTCTATTTATTTATGTAAGGGTTAAAAAAGAGTCTCTAAATTAACACATTACCGCTAACAAAATGATTAATTCTTGGAAAACTTTATGTTAAGGTAAACTCATCTAAAGGAGACATTATTTAAATAATTCATTATTTTGATCCATAATTTTCAAGTTCCGCAATAATTTGTCGACTAAAAGCGTAGTTGAGAGTTGAAAGTTTGCGAGTTGTGATAAAGTTATGAGCTATTATCTTTTCGGTCTATTTCTCAAAAGACTGAACATTCACCAAACAATTATCAAGAAGTCATTCTTGAGTTGTTTATTATGAACTCTTTTATTTCTTTCAGACCTCTTACTTTCCTGGTTTATCATCCTTACTTATATTTATATATTAAAGTAACTCTGTCTGTCTCACGCCAAAACTACTGAACCGATTTAAATGCATGTATTTATGTATCGCACATCAAGAGGCGGAGCCTTACTCAGGGCAAGGAGATAGAGTAGTTTTTTATCCAGCAGTGGGAACTATGTCCCTCAGGCCGCTGGTACATCCAGGGGAACACCAACTAAAAAAGTTGCATTAGCATACCTATTAGTATGAAGTCGCGTCTTAAAAGTGAAGTCATGTCAGAAAAAAACTTCGTCATTTTATTTCAATTAGGTACACATCAACCTATGTAAAGAATGATACTCATTAAAATCTTTTTAGTCGCAAAACCCATTGATTGTGAAGCCTAATTAGCATTATAAAGGTCTGTTTAAACTCAGCCGAATTCGCTCCAACTTTAGGCATAATTACTCTCATTTAAATACTTTTCTGATTTTCTAACTGTACTCAACTTTGGCCGAGGTGTGGATTCAAAGTTATTTATTTTATTTTTGAAAGTCAAAAGTCAACGGTTTGTTATTTTTTTTCAATTGGTCTTCTGTAGTTTAAAAGTCATTCAATTAGTGAATTTAACAAGTCAGGGGCGAAAACAGAAATATGGTTTCACCTTTTTTATTTATTTAAGATGTAATACAGTGATTTAGGTTGTTAAGTACCAATACTCTACAGAATCCGCAAATTAAGGGAAACTTATGCAATACCTAATCAACATTGCATCAGCCAGGCAACAAGAACGAAAACGCTGATGCTGCTCAACGTGACACAAGGAGGCCACCGGACGGCGGCATCAATTTCCACATATTTCCTCACTTTTGTTTCCAACTTCGAACAATTGTCATCTACCATATATTTTAATGTAATATTGTAATAAGTTTAATAAATAGTTGCAATTAATTTCGGTTTTTTTTGCAACTTGCCCGCCGGTCTGACTTAATTAGGTTGATTAAAAAGTACTTTTGTTTATAAAATTACACGGGTTAAAAATATATATTACAACCTTTATAAATATCTTCCTACTAATTAAAGATGCTTGAAAATTCGAGCAATATTTTTTGAGTTCATCACAAACGGACAGACAGATGCGGCAGATGGATGGACGATGGACCTCGTTTTTAACCGATTTCCCAAAAAGGAGGAGGTTCTCAATTTGTATGTTTAGATTTTTATAACATTATTAGGTATCTAATGATGATGTATTTCACATAATCTCCAAAAAAGACATCAAAAATCATTATCCATTCTTCCCCTTTCTAAGCAAGACATGATAATTTCTCCCCGAAATATGCAGCTGTAGATAACTTATGATATTTAACAAATGGGTCTCGAAGGGTGATTTATGCCGCTAGGGTTGTGCCTTCATAAGTCTTTGTCGTATCGAGTTCCTTTCCACATCACTATGGACATGTGTTCATTATAATAATGGGTAGCAGTATTTAGATGTTGAAGCTAAATTATGTTGGGTACAAAAACATT
This sequence comes from Helicoverpa armigera, assembly GCF_030705265.1. Classification (NCBI taxonomy): domain Eukaryota; kingdom Metazoa; phylum Arthropoda; class Insecta; order Lepidoptera; family Noctuidae; genus Helicoverpa; species Helicoverpa armigera. Next base: position 1,107,427 of record NC_087123.1, on the reverse strand, counting down.
TTTTAAATATTGGAACTCCAAACTACCTACTAGTGGTAGACTAATAAAAAAATTACTAAATCTAAGTAATTTTCTAGGATTGCACCAAATAAAAAGTATTTTATAGCATTTGTTAATAAAATGACTATTTATATATTAATCATCAAATTCGCATTGCTATCTAACACTGAAATAATTTTTCAAATCAGTCTACTAGTTCCTGAGATTCGAATATTTAAACAAAGTCTTCAGCTCTGTAATGTTAGTATAGATATGAGTGTCCTTAGATATTTGAAGGTCAAAGAACAATATATCAATTTGATGACCAAAATTTCGCACAAAAATTGGCAATAGACGAAGAAAAATATTACCTTCAGACGAAAATGTCCTGAAAAAAGTACTTTGACAATACAAGTAGGACCTAACAACTTTTATTATTTGTAAGACTTAATAAAAGATTAACAGTCACAATCAAATTATTTCTTTCAATATTAATCACAAAGGAATCTGTATTAAGTATTTTGATTACATCTCAAATGTAATAATAGAATCATTTATTACAAGTAAGCTTTGTTTAGTCTACACAGACAATGTTAGACAGGGATTATAGATTACCATTACTTAACTTTAATTAAGTAACACATTGATAGATTAATCTTCAGAGCATATTGAAAACTTAGACACATATGTAGTACCTACTAAAGTGTATGCAGTAGTATGTATAGTATAATATCTAAGAAGAATTAAATACTCTTTACAAACATGCAGTGTTCAGCACAAAAATTATATAATTCTTGACGGAGGTTCTGTATTCGTCGGATGTGTATAACTCAAAAGAGAGGGAAGAATTAATTTCATTGCAAGCATACGAAAGAAATTCTTGTTTCTGTGAAAATAGGCCATTACATTTTTATATCATGCTTTGATAACAATCGAATTTTAATAAAAATAGTTATTAGTTTATATAAAACGAAAATAATTGTGTTTTCGTGTTAAGGATCATTAAATAACTCTTAACACAATAACAATTATCTAGTCTATGAAATTTTACATGTTTTATAGGTATTCTTACACCCGACTATGCTGAAGCTTAGAAGTAGGGTAATGTATTTTTGTTACTTGAATGTTATAGCATCATAAAATGTTATAGCTCACTAAGAGTACACAATACATGTAAGTATGCCTCTATTATGTACTTTTAGAGACTAGACATGTAAAAAGATTTTAACGTAGTTATGGGTATAATAGTTTTCTGAGGTTTTTCCACTCCAATCATGAAAAGTGTAAGGAAAAGTCGAATATAGAATTACGTAACTAACGAAAAGCCCAATAAATATGCGCCATTGGACGATGTTTGTACGTACAATGCATAGCGATAGTGGATATTCTAGGGTGATTCACACAAGGCACTGGCTCTGGTTGACTGTTGTTTTAACCCTATGAAACCCGATCAAATCTTTCACAAATCGAACATCGTTCGACTTGGAGAACCGTTTCAGTATCCGTTTAAGGGTCAATTCCCACTGAAAGAGCAGCGGCCGGCAGCGGCCGTAAGAGCACGGAAAATGTACGAGAGCGGCGCGGTGCGGCGCCGCGCGGCCCGCCGCGCTCGCGCTCAATCCCTTGCAATTACGGCCGCTGCTCTTTCAGTGGGAATTGACCCTAAGGGTCAATTTTACCAGTCCCAGTTTGCAGTTGTTTATAAGGGCAACCTTTTATGAAGCTGCAATTTTTGTTTAGCTTACTTTTTGCCCAAGCTTACTTTCGATATTTATCGTTAAAGGAATGTTCATTCACATTCACGTTCGAGTATTTTAGGTTTCGATTTATGGTAAACAGCTGTTAGCCTAAATCGGCCGTTTATCTTGTTAGTAAATAAAGATCATAACCTAGTTAATTTTAAATCAATTTCAGAAAAAAAACAACTTCTTTAAAAAGGTCATTCACCTCTCCATATGACTCACCATGACTCAGAAGGGTTAAGTTTGCGTGGGGATTATGACGCGAAACTTATTAGTAAATGTGAGGGTTAAGTTGCACGCAACACATTTGCAGTATTAGCAGTTTTGGGTTAACTGACAGGCTGTTGTGAGTGACGGGGCGTGACTAACGAAGTGAATGTTGTTAATGGTAGTTTTTATAGTTAGTCATAATGTAAAGAAATGCTAATAAGGATTAGTTAAAAGTTAAGAAATTTCCGAAAGAGTAACAAACTTTTGAAACTCAAAACTTCAATGCCTCCTTTTGGCACTAATATAGAGCATTGCACATGTCTAAAATGAGAGTATCATAGGTTTACCATTGAAAGAAAACGGTTGTTTTTCTTTTGGTTGGATTAATTAGAAAATGCGACAACTATTGAAGTGTCTTTACCAATAAGTTTTTTTTAGTAATAAGCTACTACGTAAATCTTTAACTTGTTTTAACTGTGTATTGTGTAATATGGACTGTGTCTTTAGGGTTCTTCTATTTTATACTACATCAATTATTTGGAATGCTATTGAAGAATTTACTATTTTTATTTTTTACATCAGCTTTTCATTTTCACCTCAAAATTACTTTTTCATAATTTCGGTAACAGATACGACACTTCAGCAATTTCAGCCGCGTTCCATGCGGTGGATCGATATATCCGCTTAATTAACTTTTCAACGCGTCTTTTGTTTAAAACCTGTTTGCTTCGTTTGTAATTAAGGATTAAATACGCTTTGACAGGGTTCAAATTAGGTGATAAAGTTTGACATTATTGAACGGCTAATTAAAATCGTTATTGAGTGTTCCGGAACTGGTTACATGTTCTACTCAATACGAGTATCAGGATGGACATAGTAGTATGTTTAAACTAAGTAAGTGAATACTCATTGTACTCGCATTTGTCAATATATTTGTCGCAGGGATATGATAAAAACGGGGATTTGATCAATTCCCTTAGGGATTTGATCAAATCACGGAGGATGTTAAAATAACAACACGATTTTATCTTTTCCCTAAACAAATCTAGTGAATTGAACAAATCCCTAAACTGGTTCAGTGAAATGACAAAAAACATGTCAGTTCTTATTTGTGTCGCGCTTGCAAACACTAGGTAAGCCGTAAGTGTCTGTCACGCACGATGCAAAACGAAGAGACGTGCCTGTAAGAAAAATAATGTTTTATGTAATTCACGATGCCACAAATCAGCTACATGTACATAAGTGATTATTACAAATAGGCACATCATACGCAACTAAAATATTTTTTAAAGAAAATTTGTTCATTAAAAAAAAAATGTTCTGAGTAATGGTGATTTTTATATCAACATTTCCTTGTATTGCACACACCTGATTATCATAATTATGTAGGTATATCTTACCCAATAAACCTTTAAAATATCAAAGCAAAATTATTTTTGTCATTTCACTGAACCAGTTTAGGGATTTGTTCAATTCACTAGATTTGTTTAGGGAAAAGATAAAATCGTGTTGTTATTTTAACATCCCCCGTGATTTGATCAAATCCCTTAGGGAATTGATCAAATCCCCGTTTTTATCATATCCCTGCGACATATTTATCATTACAGTAACATTATTTGATAGAGAAATAATGATTAACGGAGAGAAGAAATACTTAGTTTCAAGCAATAAGTTAAGTTCTTTATTCGTTTTTACTAAACGCATTCTTATATCTTCAAATGTGTGTTGCTGGGGAGTTTGTTTGTCACTTTTCCACGTAAAAACACAGAGAGAGAAGCTGTTGAAATAAATGTATTTTGGACGACTTGGTTTTGTCTATCATACATTTTGGTATAGACGAGACCATGATTTTCATTAGCAGCCCTCTTCAAACATAGCATAATGAAACCACAAAATACCATTATTAAAAAAAAACAGTTAACAACCAAAAACATTTAAATTCCCGATAATATCCAGCGAACAGCCAACACATTGGTATCTGCAAGCGACCGTTACAAAAACAATTACTGTAATGAGCTTATCAAATAGACTGCAGAGTATCGTGTGACCTATCGAGTTAATGTGCTCGTTCTGTTTCGATATTATGCTGTTTTATTGCAATAAATGTACTATTGTATAGGTTAAAGTGTTCACTGAAAATCATCTGCCTAGTCTTTACCCAACTATTCAGGGGTCCGCTTCTAGTCACAACTGAGTAGCTAAGCGACTGCCTGTCTTACTTCCATAATCCAGAATAGAATTACGATCTAAAGCTAACCATCGATATCAGTGTTTGAAGCCAATTTTATGATATTAGTTAATATGCACTTACTGTTCATAACAAAATTAATGATTTTGTCCTAAAGCCTAAATTAATGTGGGTTCAATAACTAGAAAATTAAATAGGGTGACGAAATGTATTTAGTCTGTCGACACCTTTCACACCAGTGCAAATGATGCAGAAGAAAATTTATCAAAAACAAATAATACCGCAATAAATAAAAAGCAAACTGGCTAAGATTAAAATTAAAAAAGGTAATTAAAAAATAATAAGCTTTCCATGTAATTATTTGCGTCATGAACAACCGTTCCAATATCTGGATAATAAAATTTATCTGATATGTATCAGACTCCCCTATGGTACATTAATTGCTTTCGCACGCCCGCCTATGTATTTAATTTTAAATAATCAGGTCAGTGTGTATTGGAATAATTTGAAAGGATATTTTTGAATAAATTTAACAAATTGCTGTAGGAATAACGTGTGTAATGGAAATGATTATTGAGATGGAATTTTAGGGGATTTATACGATTTTAATGAGTATGAGTAAGTTAACGATACGTTATTAAAATAATATGAAAATAATTGAATTTGAATTACATAATGAATTTAATTCTATATGCCTACTAACTTGCTGATACCCTAGTTTTCGTCTTCGTACTATACTAGACTTGCATCGAATTACTTGTTATTATACCTTTTAAAATTATGTAAATTGCAAGCTTATACTATATTTTTTCCTTTTATTTTCAAATCACTTCAGCACTTACATTATAAAGAGCTCTTATAACAAAAAACTAAGAAGCTAAAATAATATTAACCCTACTTGAACTCTTTCAATCGAACATCCAAAGCCTAAGATCCAACTCGAAGATTCTAGCAACTTCCATTTATATTAAGAAGTTAGATAATTTCGTTATCGCGATTTAGCCTTAGCTCCGATGTTATCGGAGCAGTTAAAAGGTTGTTATCCAAATAGTTTGCTTGGAGTACCTGCATACTGCAGACTAAATAGTCGGCCGAGTTGACACGAAGATCTCCATTAAAAAAAAAGTTCTTCTTGAATCCGGTCAATCGGAAATCTGAGGGCACGGCAGTGCCCCAGCCAAGACTCGAGCAAAGCGGGCACGGCCGTACCATCTTTTCTCGAAGCGTTTCGCGGCTATTTCAGCCTCCTGTAACTTCCATGTGAACAAAGCTATGATTTTGGGTTTTCGATGACCAAGAGTAAGTATTAGACCAAGCTCAGTCTCAAAATTACAAGACATTTGAATAAATAGTTTACGAGTTATGAGCGATCAAAGTTACACCATTTTGTCACTGACTCACTCACTGACCGATCATCAAAAGTCTAAGGTACTTCTAGCAAACTTAGAACCTTCAAATTTGGCACCAAGATAGGTTACTAGCTACATATAAAGGGAAAATTATAAAAACCTTAAAACTTAATAAAAAAATAAGAAACAAATTTATATTTGCGGTTTTTCAAGAACATTGTGTATGAATTTTGACTGCATTGATAACTTTGTTATTTATTTATGTACAAAATGTATCTATTTGTTTCATTGTTACGTAGTGTGGTATATTGTTATTATGTATTAAATAAACATACATATGAATAAAAAAGCTAGGTTAAAATGAAATGAACAATGATAAAATCTTTCATATTAATGCAGTGCGATACATACTGCATGCTCGCTCGATAGATGGCGTTGTCCTGGTCTAAATCGCGCTATGGTTTCGTTACATAGCTTAGTATAAGTAGTACTCTAAAAATAAAACAAATAATTACATGTGATAGCGCCATCTACCTCTGAAATAAATCTCTTTTGTTCTAAAAGATATTTGATTCAAAAATTCGTCAATTTCGAAAATTATTAGTTTATTTAAAAAAAATGTTGTTTACGTGCTACTTTAGGTGTACATATTTTAGTTCGTTATATATTTAGTTAGTTGCATGTAAGTTAATTTAATTTGTTATATACTTTAAGAAAGAGATACTTAGAGAAGAAAGAGACCTACAAAAAATAAATTAGATCACATCAAAAACATTAAATGTAAAAAAAGCCAATCCTCTACGCAGTTCCTCCACCGTAAAAAGTTTTGAGATCGCATAGAAGCCAAGTCCTGTTCAACTTTAATTGTAATAATAAATCAACACTTTGTGACTATATCAATTAAATAGTTTTGTTCAGATTACAATAATATTGTCTTGGCCATGAGCACAAGTTAAAAGTCGCTCCTTGTAATAATGTGTAAATAACATTGAATTGATAAATTCTATATGGACATGATTTTACGATTGGACTGATTATGCACTGAAGAACTTAGACAAGGACTTAAAAGACTTAGAATTTGAGATCACCATGGACTAAACATCCGCCATAGTACATGTGCAGTTCAGTGATGGATGATACTGACTGTCATTCAGTAACGATTGAATAAACTAAATGTATTTAATTCTGTGATATTAAACTCCATGTTTGACTTTCACCTCTCCAAGATATGCTGTATTATATTTGTAGTTTATTGTGCTCATGGCCAAGTCAATATTATTGTAATGTGAACAAAACTACGCCCAGCGGGGTCCAGCAGGGTCAAGGCCTGCCAGCGCTGCGGAATTGTTCGAAAGAGTTACCACAGCCCTGGTACATAAAAGGCCTACGACGGAACACGACGGTTTTTAGTCAGTAAGAGTCTGACACTCACTCACCGCTGCTAACCCACAGCGGGACGGATTATTTGATAATTTTTTGCGTCGTTAAAAAAATCCCAAGCAAACTGTCGGCCGAATAAAAGTTTGCAGTTTGCGGGTACTTTTAAGGTAATTAAGGTTAAGGGCTTATAGATGCGTATTTGCTATTGTGAGAGAAGATTAGCGTCGTTAAACCTTTACACCTTTTGCATTACAATGTTGTAGTTACAGAGGGTTTTTATTTTGGACCCTCTGAAGTCAACGCCTTGCGAGTTTTAAGTCTTAAGTCTTTAATTTAATTATTTTTTCGGCTAATAAGGTTAGGACAGGGATCTTATTATGAGTGCTTTGGAAATCTGCGACAGACATATTTTGTTGGTATTTTTTATATACATACCTATATGTATATCTCACACTTTAATTGCACTATTTAACCTTTTCAACGAAAACCATTCTTGCCGCGTTTTGGTCAAATCGGCGATATGATACCCGAAAATGCTTCGGTTATCGTCAGTTAAAAGAAGCTACTCACCTTTGAAGTCTACTTACAAGGCTTTCATATCACCACACAATACCACTTAGCACAACATCATTCTAACCATACACATTATAAAAACTTACTGAATAAACTAAGAATAGCTCAAACGATCAAAACCTTCAATCGTTCTCAAATAATACCATTATAAAATGATAATGAAAGAATAAAATTCCTTGTAACTGACATTTCACATCGTAAAACTTCCCCAGGATTTCTAGAAAACGATCTGAAGACGATAAAGTCACTTTAGAGGGCTCTATCGCGGTTTTAAAACTAACACTTACTGCCAAAAGGAGCTTCGAATGGTGCCAAAGAAAATCGTGCATCGGACTTTTATTATTTTTACTGTGGGATTTTAGAGGAATATTTAGGAGGTTAAGTATATTCTAAAAGGGTTATCTGTGCTATTATAAGCGGTAAGTTATAGTTTCCATATACAGTTTGCAGAATAGGTGCTCCATGCTGCTCTCCTCATCGCTGCCACTGCGGGGAAGCTGTCAACAGCCTCGGTCACCACGGCCTGTCGTGCAGCCGGAGTGCCGGCCGCATACCACGACATGCCAACATAAACGACGTGATCCGTCGCGCTCTTGTTGCCGTCGGCGTGCCAGCCGTACTCGAACCAAATGGCTTGGCACGCGACGATGGCAAGAGACCAGACGGCATGTCGCTATTTCCGTGGAAGGTGGGTAGGACTTTAGTGTGGGACGCGACATGCGTCGACACTCTTGCGCCATCTCACCTTCCCGGAACTGCATGTCGTGCTGGCTCCGCCGCTGCACAAGCAGAGAACCTCAAGCGGCGCAAATATAGTAACCTTATAGGCAATTACATGTTTGAGCCGTTTGGGGTTGAAACTCTAGGGCCGTGGGGTCCGAGCGCCCACCTTCTTGCCAGGGATATCTCCCAGCGCCTGGTTGATACTTCCCGGGACCCAAAGGCTGGCTTTTATTTCGCACAGAGGTTGAGCATTGCCATCCAACGTGGCAATGCTGCCAGTCTTTTGGGTACATTACCCAGTGACAGCGATGAGGAGCAATTTTTTGATGCCCTATATTAGTTTTAAGTTGTATATATATATAAGTTTATTTTATTTTCAATTAATGTAAATATTTTGTGAATAAATAACCTCGAAAAGCCTTTCAGCGTTACACCACTTCTACAAATATTAATTTTAAATTAATAAATTCTAATCTGGTTTGCAGAATATCTAATCTAGCATAAAAATATGAAGGATTTTACGGCCCGCCCACAGTCTTGGGACTTTGTAAAAAATACTCCCGCAGCCTTCACCAGGTGACTAAGTCACCTATACGATTGCTTATATAAAATATAGAAATTTTCCCCCCCGACAAAATTCAATGGTTTCAGCGGTGCGTTTAAAACGATTCAAACAGTTGTTCATACCTTCAATCTAGATATAAACTAGTATAGGAAATAACCATTAAACTCATTGATCATTTAATTCCAATTAGCAATAAAACTAAGTTTACATTATCAATCTCATTCAAGCACCTGAATTGTCAACCATAAAAGGGAGAGTAATAAAATGCGTCAAGCCACATCAAGCTTCTTCATGCGAAGAAACGCTTTTAAATTTCCATGGCTAATGGCTATTTGATGGTTCCTATTCTTGATACAAGATTGATGTTCCGAAATATTACTTGGATACTATAAACGTTCCGGGTTCAATGACTTCTGAAAGGCTGTAGTCTGCCTTATTTTCTTGGTGGTTGATGGCTCGTTTGACGTAGGTATTACACTATAATGTGGGTGGACTGTTTTGAAGGACTTTGTTTAAAAGTAACATTACATCAAACTAATATTATTGTTAAAGGATGTTTGTCGCATTTTTTTTGTAAATTTCAAACGGATTCTGATGAAACTTCACAGTATGTAGGTTTATACGACATCACTATTTGTAATTTTTTTCCCGTCTGCACTAAGTGAAACAACAGGAAATTGCTAGTATAGGTACAGTAAAATATCAAAATTATACCTAGGCAAGGGTTAACCAAATACCGATATAAAAAGAGTTATGTATCTTGACTACCAACCATGTAAAATAAGTATACAAAATACTATATCTAATATACATATTTTTAGCAGGCTTCAGCGATTACAGACAAATATACAATGTTTACAACCGTGTGTTTTACGAGTAGTAACTAAATTCATATTTATCCCAGAACCAAGTTTAGAACGCACACAAAATAGTTTACCTAGGTTTCGTCCTAAAATGAGTTGGAATACAGCCAGAACACAAACCCCGAGTCTACTTCCAAAATGAATAGTTACTACAGAAGAACAAAAACTACCCCAAAATTATATGAAAATTATTCAGCCAGTATTTCATTTTCAGTTGTGACATTTCCCAAAATGGCAAATCTTGCAGGTGTTCGCAACATTTGGGATGAAATGATTAACAAGGGGCTGCCACAATCAGATACCTGTTTTATATCAAAGGGAAGATGAGTAATGACATTTTTGCTATTTTCTCTCGGGACCCCTAAGATAAGAGGCCGATTTTTTCCGGTATATTTCGACGGGTTTTTTAGGATGCACGTTGAATGCTGTGCTGGATGTTTTTTCCTTGAATGACGATGTGACGTTTGTTTTTTACGCGTTGTTCTCACGAATTTGCATAAACCTATTTAAATGACGCACGTAGTATCAGATGGCAGGTGGATGACAAAAAAAGAGTATAAGATTATTAAAAGTATATGAAATCACTTAATCACTTTAATTCGGTAAGAAAGACATGGGATAAAATAACATGCGAAAATATACCAATCATAATGCGAGGTACAAAGGAGATGGCCAAATTTTCATAGAAAAAAAACCCAGAATCGACAGCAATGAAATGGTTACCAATAAGTTCTTTATGATAGACCTTTGATGGTGCCAAAAAATCCAGCCTGAAATCCATGGGGCTTAGGAGCTATTTCATATTATCGCAAAAATAGGTTATGTTGAATATATGTTGATTTTAAAGATTATTAACATCAAAGGACATAAAAAAGCAAAGTAAACTAACATTATACAAGCCACTAGTAATATCCCCATAGTTTCAGAGTTGGCCTGGTGATTAGAAGGTCTTGTATTTAACCACTCCAGATGCGATTAAGCACCGACCTTACCTATTTGGAGAGGTTTCACAGTTACATGCAACCTTCACAACTGGCTATGATATGTTTTTGGAGAAATTGTCTTTGAAAATCGCGCCATGTGACATTGTCAAATATAACAAATGACTTAACAATACAAAACGGTCCAATCATGAGTCTGCATTCAACTTCTAACGAACATCAAACAGTAAACGTAAACTTTTTTGTGAACTAAAATCTTGATCGAAAAAACGTTATAAAAAGAGAACCCCATGGTTTTTAGATGATTTGAAATACTTTTTAAAATCCACAAATTATACTGAATCCAATCATACATATGAAGTTCCTGTCGACTCTGGGTGTTTTTTTGGCCATCTCCTTTGAATGGTTTCATCTATATGGACGACTTTATGACAAAGACTAAAAATACAGGACTGCTCTCAAAAATGTTCTCGTTCCTAATCGGATTGTAACTGTAGGTTGAAACAAGGGTATATTGAAGGAAAGAATTGTATCCATTACGTCAGAGCTAGTCCGACCTCGAGTTACCGCACCCACTGAATTGTATTTTAGTGAATTAAGACCCGTTTAAGCTCTAGGTAGTGGCTTCAGTTGACGCGAGTAGCGATTTTAATAAAGAGGATGTTAAATAAAAAGAGAAAAGAGACCACGACAACTGAGTTGTTTCAGCATTTATCAGCGTCAGACGGATTTGAGAAAAAAAAAACTAAAGCTGGGGCTTATTAGGTCCTTGAAAACTCGCAACTCACTATGACAAGAAGAAAAAGAAGAAAAAGAAGAAGTTAGGAAATGCCGTTCTTAAAATAATTTTACGTGTAATAATAATACAGCCAACTTTCACAAGAAACGATTACATTTTATTTAATTAGTTGAATATTTTCACGGTTGAACAGATCAATTGGGGATTGGGGAATAAATAAAGCTTGTATGACTAATTTGGTGTTTTCCGTGGTATATCATGGTGATTGCAACGATTGAGCTTACGATACCGCTACCATTAATCAATATGCGACAGGGAGCAACTTAATCAAACTCTCATACGTCTTAATCAGACCTTGTCTATATTTTCCTTATCTCTTTAATTCCGCCATCTTTAAACCCCCACCCTAGAGGTTGCTCGGATCGTCCGGGGATTTACCACGGAATTTGTTCGCGGTTCAAACGGAAAATTAAGGTATTTTTTTATATAATAAACGCCGCACAAATAAGTTTTTATACGATATCCTTGGAAGATATGAGATTCTTTAAAATACTTTATCTTTTATATCAGGCGCCTTTGCCTTTCCTTTCATGAAACTCAATATTTTTAGTGAAAATTGTGATCGTAGGTAAAGAAGAATGGATGGCGCAAACATTGTACAGTTCTGAGAAAAATCTATTGACGCTTTAAAGAGGTATTCTTGGTAATGGCATAATGGATGTTTATATTTTTTTCAGACGTTACGATCCAGTTTCTAAATAAAAATGGATGAAATCGTCTCTATTGGTTCCTACCTTTTTTCTCTGATGTTATAATTTAGATTACCAGACAGACATGATGTTAGATCTTTTCTATAATTTACAATCATTAATATCTAAAATGTGATGTGGATACAAGATTAGTTTTATTTCGAAGAACAGCCTCCCTAAAATATTGAATTTCACTCCCAAATCCTCATTCCATTTTCAATTCAATTTCATGCTCATTCAATTTCATTCCTGTAGAATTACTAGAACAAATTAACCGAGCCTAATTGCCAGGTACCAGGCGCCCAGACACGCATAGGTCTATTGTTTAGAACCAGACAAGTAAACGGGACAATCAGCAATATTTGTCCAACTTGCCTTAGGTTGGTCAAATATTTGAAAGGGTGTCTTGAACAACAAATTAGTAGTTTCTGTATTTGTTCGGGCTCTATTTGTGTAAGTCTTAATTTGGATCGCTGTTGATGTTTTTTTTGTGCCGTTATTAGGATTTTGGATTGCAATTATTGCGTTTAATCAGTATCTATTTGTTATTTACTTAGATAAATTAATTTATCAAATAGTTAATGCTCAGTATTAAATTCTGCGGTCTATTTTAATACCGTTAAAAATTATAAACTTCTTTAACATGAGGCTTTTTCAGCAAAAGCTGCTCATAGTAGCTGTGCCATCATCACTACCTAATTGTATAGTCTTGTAGTCCTTTCATTAAGAAACAACTAAACCGGTTTTGACTAGATCCTCAAACCACTTCAAAAATTTTCGATATTTCTGATACTTACCTAGTTCTGCAGGAACAAACTAGTAGCTTAATTGTATCGACCTTTGATTTCAAAAATAAACATAAAAGATTCACGACCTTCACCCGAACTTTGAGAGATGTTTGCCTGTTGCCCTGAAGAAGTTTTCTCCTTTTAAACAGCATTAGTCGAGCGTAATAAGGGTCTGTTTTTATATAGAGACGCCATTAGTTCGCAGCTGATATTGTGCCACTTTTGCGATAGGACAGAAGGACCAATTTATGCAGAAGTTGAGAATTCGAGAGCTGTTATTTTTAATCGTTTTTCCAGTTATATATTAATCTTGCAAGTATTACTTTAATTCGCGTTTTGTAATTTTAATTTGTTCACCTCCCATTAACAAGAAGATTAGTTAAAAAAAAGGGTACCTACTGAAGAATAATGATGGGAAATAATGGGGATTTGTGGGTGTGTGAGTTTGTCTTTGACATCCAAAATAAAGACAGTCGCTGATCATGAGGAAACCAAATCTTTTCATTTCAAATGACTTAGGTATATACGCATAGCAGTAAAATAGTTCCTTAATACACAGATACGTTTAAAATTTGAGTATAATGATTCTTCTGCCATTCTCTTTCAGACAGTTATACACTACGAACGTTGTATCCATTTTGTTGTTCCCTTTTATTTTAGTGAAATCTCATGGGTTTTGATGATTTTTCCTTATACAATCTTTTGTTTGTTAGAGGCAAGTTTCTTTCCATTGTTTTTATGTTCGCTTTTATTTTGCTCGTTTTGCTCAGATTGGGCTTAATCGGGGTTTAGTGACCTCATCACGGCAGTTATGGTGAGGAAGCTAGAAGCTAGGAGTAAATGCTTAGTAGTTGGAAGCTGTTCAGTTTATGTGAGGTAATAATTGTAGGTAGAATGCTCGGCTTTTACTCAGTCAAACCAAAATACGGAGATGGTCTTAGATGTCATTTGAACATGTTTAGCAGACGTCAGAAGCCAGATAGTATAAGCCAAAACCAGTCATACTTAAATAAACACTCTTATACCTAAAAGTAATGGGCAAGTCAATATGTCTACTGTCTAGGGTAAAAATAAATAAATAAGCTGATCATGGCCGACGAGTAAAAGGATCTAAGAAACTTCCTGTTTAATGCAATTAATAGGTTCGCGTAATTTACTACTCAATCTCTTTTCTTCTAGTTTTATAACGAGAAACCAGAAAAACTCGACAAAGTTTCTTCGAAATCAGATTAAAAACAGCAACGCAAATTAAATCAAAGAAATACCTATTTGTTTTCAACAATAAATTACAGATTAAAATAAAAGGAAGTAGTACAAATGTACTGTTTACCTTCGGGCTCTTAATCGAACGTATTATTTATTCTCTTATATTTAAGGATTTATATTTTACTTCCTTTAATTATTTTCCAGTAATTCTTACTTTCTCTTTAAAAGCTTTATTTTTTTAAACTTTGTTCTTTTCTTGCGCCAAAATTTTGCTTCCTATTAACTACCTTGCAGTAACAAATCAGTCATGATCAAATCATTTAATGCATAAGTAAATCACACACTCTTTTTTACTAAAAAGACCCTTCACCGCAATCACATTTTATCACATAAGGTAAACATACATTATGTAGCTAAGCCTATTAGTACAAACATTATGGTACGGTCACTAAAGCTACATCAAGAGAGTTCATTAAAGCAAAACAAAACACTGCCCACATTATATCCTTCCCTATTCCTGGCATCCATTCATCTTTAAACCTCTTAGATATTACGACACTTTCACGATATTATTTCAAAAGACCAATGGCCCCTTAGACAAAGCCGCTTGCAACCTCTTTGCCTTCGTATCCTTTAGCTTCGTCTGTCTTTAATCCTTCTTTAGTTACCACTTCATTATTACCGTCATCTTCACCCCTAACATCTAGCCTTCAAAGTTCAATTTCGTTTGGCACAGCAACATCAATCATCTTGTAGTTTTAATGACCTCTAGTCAGATGGAACCGTCTTTAGTGTTAAAGGAATAAGGTTCAGTTTTGCTTGTAGTATCGTGTGGCTAGGGTTGTCTCGTGTAATGAGCAGTATTGACCAGTGTCTCCATAGGGGCGAGACATGAACAAATTGTAGAACAATAGAGAATTTAGGTAGCTCAGGATAATTCTGATTGGGAAAGTGTGAGTGGAGAATTTTGTGATCTCCCATGGAATGTTTGAATGGCTTGGTGATCGAAGAATTATTTGTTTTATATTTATAAGCTTAGTTATGGATATTTTGGGCTAGGCTTACAAAACTAAGCTGTCTCATTTTTTTTTTACAAAAATATAAAACCGACTTCAATACTTACCCAAAAGTCAAACGTGAGACAATCGCGCCAAACAAACATACAACATAGATCCTTTTTTGCAGTCGCTAAAAAAAGGCTTACATCTTTTTAGTTTCATTAGTGAAACATCTTAACAAGCACATTTTATACATCTATTTACATATCCAAGTCCTTCTGCTAATAACACCAAATCACATCCACCTTATTCAGTCTCCCTTTCACCCGTTTTCACTCCAAGTAAAAAGCATTGCAACTCAGATCACGCGCGAAGTCCGTCCTTAATCAACATAGGTAATAAGTGCAGCTGATTGTACGAGATTTGTTGTGTACTCCCTGGAGAACACGATTGTTCAGTGTTCACCCCAGTGTACAGTGTATCTTTGGATGAGTTAGATGAAGTTGTGATTGGAGAAAGTAGTTTGAGCTTTTGTGATTTAAATCCTTGATCAATTTAATTCAGAAATGAGAAATTCACTCTGAGTGTCTGTCCCCCTTTCACGCCAAAACTACTGAAGTAATTAATTTATTTTTAGGAAATTCTACTTTATAGGTGCGCGGAGTTGATCTCCAGTTGTGCGGGTAAAATTGTGGGGTAAAGTTAGTAAGACTCACTATTTTATGGGGTGTGAATTGCGTAAAGTATGTATGATTACTAAATTATACGCAAAAGTTGTTTGGAAAATATCATGTTAAGTAATTTATTTATGTTTTTACAATTAAAAAAGAAGCACAATACACAATGCACATATACTAAGAAATGAAAGCTTCTCCAAGATGAATTTGTTCTACACTTGTCTCCACTAAAAACGGGAACACATTTGACAAACAGACATACATGCAGTAACACGTGGCACTATATCCGCAATCAGCATAATAGGTGCAGCTAATTGTTCGTCATTTGTACTGCGAGCCCTCACTGTGGCTCTCGGAATTACATTGTCATCTGTGAAGAACATATGTAGCAGGCTGGCCTTATTTATTTATTTATTTATTTATTTAGGGATAAAAAACAGTTACATAATAAAAACTTATCGGATAAATTATATTAAAACTAAGTTAACAATCATGCAACCCATACCATTATCCACAAGTTAACAAAAGAAAAGAAAAAGAAAGTATGAAAACTGATTACACTGACAAAATTAAACAGTAAAAATGAAGTATATAAAAGTGCTTAGTAGTTAGTAGATTTGCGGTTGATTAGCCTATAATTACAATTTCAGACAAAAGTTTAACAGCTTTAATTTTAAACTGATTATGAGCCAGATTAAATATGTCAAGTTGTGTGAAATGCGAGTTATATATGTCCGCAAGACGGCGAAGAGGCACACGCACTCCAGCATTCGTTTTGCAGGACTCCAGATAAAACAGATGAAAGGCGCGCACTCTGCGCCGGATGACAGTTCTGGGTACCGTATAACATAATTTATTGGTTAAATCAGTACAGTCGAATCTATTGTTACACAAACCATGTAGCATCATCACAGACAAAAACATTCGCCTGTGCTGTAGGCTCAAAATATTATATTTTTCTAATAATTGTGTGTATGAAATTTTTGAGTGATAACACCTATAGTTCATAGAACGCAGAAACTTTTTCTGTACCATTTCTAAACCAGAAATATACTTTTCGTACAAAGGATTCCAGATGGGAGAAGCGTATTCTAACTGAGATCTAATTAATGTTTTGTAAAGCAGTAAGAACGTAGAGGGACGCACAAAGTCACGAGAGGATCTCATGACAAAACCGAACATCTGAAATGCTTTATTTATTATTGCATCATGGTGAGCGTCAAAGTGTAGACAGGAATCAAGTATTACACCCAAATCACGTACAGATCGCACAGTCTTAAGGGGTACGTCGTTAATGGAATAAATGTGGTTGATTTTATTTTTGTTCTTAGTGAAGGAAATAGCATGACATTTTGGGAGACTAAGAAAGAGCTTATTAATAGTACAATAAGTGTGCAACCTGTTTAGGTCATCTTGAAGTAGTAAGCAATCTTCTATAGTTTTACAAGGAGAATAGATTTTAATGTCATCTGCGTACATTAGAAAACGAGAGTTGACGAAACATTGTTTAATGTCATTTATAAATAAGTTAAAGAGAAGAGGACCCAAAATGGATCCTTGTGGAACTCCAGACGTAACAGTTACAACCTCAGATTCATAACCATTAACGACGACTTTCTGGGTTCTGTTAAAAATATAAGACATAAACCAGCGCAGTAAGTTACCGCGTATACCGTTGAAGGCTATTTTATCCAATAGTATTTTATGATCCACCTTATCGAAAGCCTTCTGAAAGTCTGTGTACACGGCGTCTACTTGAATTCGTTGATCCATGTGTTCAAATAAATCATTAGTGAAAACCATGAGGTTTGTTGTGGTGGAACGACGTTTAACAAATCCATGTTGCTCAAGGATAATATGTTGATGAATATGAGGATATAATGATCCGTGCACCAGTCTCTCGAAAACCTTAGACAAGGTAGAAAGTATTGAGATAGGGCGGTAGTTCTCCACATTACTTTTATCGCCACTTTTGTAGACTGGAGTAATAAAGGCTTTTTTCCAGACAGCGGGAAAACACCTTCTCGTAGACATTTATTAAATATTATGTACAGGGGTGTGCAGAGGCTTTCATATAGTTGAATGAAGAAACTAGGTGGCAATCCATCGGGCCCAGCTCCTTTGGAAGGATCTAGCGACTTTAAAGACACACTTATGGCATCTTCAGTCAGGTGAATGTCTGATATGCTTGATACATGATCCAAGCACACAGTAGGTGGCTGCCAAGTATTTGGATTAAAAGAAGAGGGTTCGTAGACGGAACAGAAGTAGGTTGAGAATAAGTTGCAGATATTAGTGGGGTCGTCGGAGGTAATAGTTCTAAAGCACATGTTGGAGGGTAGTTTGGCCTTGCACTTTCTAGCTGATATAAAAGACCAGAAGTACTTAACATTTTGGGAATGTTGTTTTCAACAGATTCCATATACTTCCGGTAGCATCTAGCACAATGATTGTGGAACAAATTGCGATAGTTGGAGAAGGTTAAATAGTCTGAGAGATTACTATAGATCTTCCATCTGACCCATGCACGTTCTTTTTTCTTTAAAATACGTATCAAAGATGGAGAGAACCATACCGGATAGTTAGCGTTTTTAATGCGAGTTAACGGAACGTGCAGTTTTACAATGCCGTATACTGTTTCATAAAAGGTATTGACAGCTTCCTCAGAGGATAGGTGGGAAAGTGTTTTAACCCAGTTGATTTTATCTAGCTCAAGCTTTATTTCATCAGTATTTGCTTTATGGAAATTGTATCTTTGGACGGAGTGATATTTCATGGGAGCAAATAGCATTCCCAGACTAGTCAATGTACAGAAAGGAGGATGGTGGCTGTCGGGGTCTAGTAGAGTATTACAGGATATTGTCTGGCAATCTACGTTAGAAATGAGCAAATCCAGTATTCGACCTAATTTGTTTTTAGTGGCGTTGTATTGAGTACCATTAACCAGTCCCATAAAATTTAATAAGCCGCGCCCAATCGAACTTGAAGCTTGAGCAATAGCATAACCATCTTGGTCTGACCAGTCCATATCAGGGATGTTAAAATCTCCAAGAAAGAAATATGAGTCACAGGTGGTGTCATTAGCCAGATCTTGTAGCATGTCGAAGTACTGTAAATATGTGTCTTCTTGTGTTCGGGGCGGTATGTATGTGGCACTAATAATGTGGTGTGAGTTTTGTCGTGCTGAAGGCAACTGTATCGCAATCTGTTCCACTTCAGAGTGGACAAAGTGTGTCATTATTTTGGTGGGTCGCAGCTCACGAAGGACGGCCACTAAAACGCCTCCCCCCTCGCGTTTTTTAGTCGCTAAGCGGTCGCGATCAAGTCTGAAGACGATGTAACGGTTGTCAATAAACTCACTGTCCTCAATGCTAGGAATAAGCCAGGTTTCCGTCAACACAATGACGTCATAAGAGCATGATAATATATTCATATAAAGAGTATGTAACTTTGTGCGTATTCCTCTACAATTCTGGTAATATATCACGATATTATTTAAAGCCATTATATAATAAAAAACAATAAATCTGTATAACATATAACAATTTTATACACTGTGATGGTGCACATCTTAATATAATTATAAAGGAACAATCCAGCAAACTATTAAAATGAAAACAGGACCGAACTATAAAATAGAAAATGTACTGATTTATCCTTTGTACATACGGGTAAAAGTTTTTAACTACTACACAGTCGCTTACTGATGACATAAGGTAAACAATTTCACAGTACGATAACAAAAAATCAAATAAACAAAAGTATAATAATCTTAATATGTAGGCGCGGATTAGTACATCTGAAAAAATTGAAAATAACAGGCAAAGGCGATATGTCCAGCAACCATTAAAATATCTAAAGTTCCTTAGCATCAGTATCAGTAGGGGTTTTCTTGCCACTAACAATTTTACCCAGATCAACATTAGAACGTATCGCAAATGCAGAGGTTCCATCTTGCTTGCGCACAAGTATCGTAGCATTTCGTACCCAAACATATTTAAAACCACATTCATTAGCGAGCTTTCTTGCCTCACGAAATAACGCTTTATTTTTCAATGTCAGATGTTCATTTAAGTAAATTGAAGTCAAAGCGCCTGATATTCCTATTTGGTCGGTCTTAATGCATTTACTTTTTCGGTAGGCGCTCAGTAAGTTGTCACGAGTTAACAGTGATTTAAATTTTACTATAATATTTTTGGGCTTGTTGTCATTCCGATGTGCATGCGGGACTCTGTGGATAGCGACAATGTCATTTTGTGACACAGGAAATTTTACTGCATTGCCTATCGCCTCGATAATTGTGAACAAGTTCTCATTCCGCTTCTCAGGCAAGTTACAGACTTCGACATTACATAGCCGCGCCTGTTGTTCCATCGAGTCGATCTTCGCCTCAAGTTTGGTTATCGTCGGACCACTGCTGATGTTGATCATGTCGTTTATGCGCTTCTCACATTCCTTATGTTCCTTTTCTAATCTTTCAACACGTTCCCTCATGTCTTCATAACTTTTATTGAAAAACTGAATTGTTTTCTCAATCTCTGTATTGGTCTTTTGAATACTGAGGCCCTGTTGTTTAAGCTCAGAAACTTCAGCAACCAGTTTATTCAAGATGATATCTTGGTCGGATTTCCACGAAAGCAGCATATTTTTCAAATCTGTAAACTTGTCCGGTTCCGTCCAGCTGTCATCACCTCGAAAACGTTTGTTACTTGGTCTTGTAGTAATGTTGCCTAAATCATGGGAACTAGATTCCGATGCCACGACGACAGGTGAGAGATCAGGTTCCGACTGCGTTTCCAATAGTGCACAATTGCCGGGTGAGCTTTGCGGAGGCGAGCGCATCATGCGGGGCATGTTGGTTATGTGTGCGAAAAAGCAACTACTCAATAAAGCACACTGACAGACGTGGATACGCCTTAGCAAAGGATAGCAGTTAGGTATTTCAAGCGCTTAACCAAGTGCACTGGTGGTCGAGTTCAGACACACACCGCCTCACGTTCAACGGACCCAGGCTCGCAACCGGGCAGCAGCAAAAAAATTTTTCGAAGTTTTAGGAAGATTTTTAAAGTTAAAATTGAAGTATGGGCTTACAAAAAATCTTCTATCTCTGTCAAGCTCCACCCAGTGGGCGTGGGCCTCAGGTAAAAACACTACAAGAGTGACAAGGAATCGAAAATAAGGATCCAAGCCAATCACAACACTGGTAATAGAGCACTTCACATAAATCACAGCGCAACTTGCAACACGTCTTCACACTTTCGAGTACAAGAGCTAACTGAAAGCTCTCGCAAAATATAATATTTAATAATTTACCTACATTCTGATTTCCTATACCAAAAAGAAAGCAATATGCTTATCATCTAATTTTCCGTTACATTTTTGCAAAAGTTCTTTCTTCTCCAAAATCAAATTCTTGCTCAATTTTCTCCACTAAAAACGGCAAGCACGTTTGCACTAAAAGCAAACAGACATACATGCAGTAACACGTGGCACTATATCCGCAATCAGCATAATAGGTGCAGCTAATTGTTCGTCATTTGTACTGCGAGCCCTCACTGTGGCTCTCGGAATTACATTGTCTGTGGACGACAATGTATGTAGCAAGTGGTGGCCTTATCTAGTGGGTTGTACTGTTGGCAGCAGTGTTGAAGTAATGTTATAACAAAGAAAAAATATTGTAAATTTTAAGAAACTATTGATCTGATTTAAAAAAAACTCTTATTGTTGGGAAAATGTGTGTGTTGTATGATATACCTACTTATGCTATGTTTATCCTAACATGATAAGAACTACTATTACAAACATTTCTCGGGTAAGAAATAATTCTTCGCCTTAATAACAATTGAAATGAAATGAGTTTCAGTTAGTCGAAACAGACAACACTTGCAAAATATGTAGAAAAAATTGTTTGACTAAGTAAGTATGTCAAAAATTTCAAAATGTGATTCGTTCTGTTAATTATTTAAAATTAATTTTTGTATTCATAAAAAGGATATCGTGTCTAGTTCGAATCAGTACGACTTTTTAGCACATCGTAAATGAGTTGTAGAAATAGAGTTCGTATTGTTTTGCTGACTGTACCCTGACTGATTGGATACTTGTTTCGTCTTTTATTTTATAGAGATTTACAGTACGTGCTGTTGTCATGTATCTTGCTGTGATTTCTATTCTGACGTTTGTATTTGTGTACATACTATAAGTACTGAGTTTACTTGAATGGATGTATCTTGGACACTGTTTAACGATATTTCAAACAGTATCCAAGATATATCGTGAACAAGAGCCTATTAGGAAAATAGAATAGCAAAATTATCCTTGTACTCAGAAATATTTTTGTAAACAATTTTCTTCATGTAACTTTCGCGAAGAGTGTAAGTAAAGAGTGGTTGAAGCACAAGCCTATAATGTGAGGGGTAGATTCCGGATCAGTTCAGTAACTTTTCTAAGATAAATGTTCTTTCTCAGTATAATTTGGACATCAATGACTGAAGTAGCATTTTGGGGAAATCTGGACTTTAAAGTCTGAAATCGTGGTGACGCTCATTCCTTCTTAGTATGTGCAGAGGCCATTAAAAGGCTGAATAATGAACCACACTACATAATGTTTCACTACAAAACAGAGAGTACCCACCTTAACGGGTAAACTACTACCGTTCTCTAATTAAACGATAATTAACACAACAATATCATATCTAATTACCCATCAAGTAATATGGACCGGGGAGTGACGGTAACACGCTTTGACATATACTTGAGCCCCTTCTAAATCTATTTGATGCTCATATGGGATAAACACATGTATTGGGAGCTTAGGATTTCGGGTTTCAGTTTTGTGGTCTGATTGATTAAATAAATTATTTAATTAACTATTAGTTGTGGTGGTTTAAGCTTTTTAAGTGTGATTGTGTGGGTTTGATTTCTGGCCAGGTTTTTCTGATAAGCTCATGTGGTTTATACCCCTTTGATGAAAATATCGTTACAAAGTACCGTCTCGCACGTTTTTCATGACAAAAAAGTTAACCAAAGTAACTTATTCGTACGTCAATGTTGTATTCAATGTTTCTTATTCATATTTCTGTTACCAATGATGACTAATAATGAAAGTAAACTTTTTGATGAAACCTAGACTTAAAAAAATTGTAAAACCAAACTGAAGTATTTAGTTTCACGAGATATTTTTTCTACGTCGTAAATCGACCATAATGACCATAAGCAATGACCAAACTTTTCACTGTCATTAAAGCGCATACGATGATTAAAAAATCCAACTTTTCAACACACTTTTAAAGAGACAAAACCAAAATTAATTTCTAATTACACGGTCGACCTCTCGGGTCATTTATCAGATTGTAGTGAGCGCTGGATTGAGGCTGCCTCATATCGTTGTGTCCGATGCCTCGGGACATTATTGCCGAGTATGACACAGATTGATACGATTGTGAATTCATGTGTTACTGAACGAAGTTTCAGTGAAATGGGAAGTTTGATAAAGTAACGTGCTAAAAAGTTAAAAAGTAGAGTTGTTTTTACAAGATAATAGGAATTAAACCTGTCTGTGTATTTGTCTGTCAGAATATAACTCCTAAACGAGAACAAGACTAAGAAAACTTACTGAAAAAATGCAAGACAAAAAATCCTACTGAAGTATATTTTTTCGTTCATTTATCGTTAGGATTTTTTGTGCATATAGGATGTTTATTTTTCTTAATAAATTTATATCAAAAAACGTACCTATTTTCAATTACTAAAAGCGTTCTTAAAGCTTCTAAGCCTTCTAAATATTATACAATAATGGGATTTTCTCCTCTAATTTAGTAAAGTTCAATTTAATTACTAAATATCAAAATCTAACACCCTGTAATCGTCCATAATTACAAGCTTGTAACAATCAAATATTATTATCGAAAATCAATTGTTGTTACGATATTAAATTCCATATTGTTTGTTGAACAGCCTCTATTATTATTTCGTTTTGATTGCGTGTAACCATGGTAACCTCAAAAGTCAATTGTTATTGTGGGTATTTTCTAATCAGTACTTACTTACTGACATTTAGTTATAGAAACAAAATAAATACCTCTAAAATACCTCTTTTCTACTTCTCAGTTTCAAAAAAACTGTGACCAAAATTATCTGTGTATCTCAAATAATTTCAACAGTTTTTTTGTCGTCCGGAATATGCCGGGCGTAAAAAAACCGAACGGAAAATTACGTAGCGTGAAAGCGTTCCATCCTAGCCAAGCCTTACTCATGTACTGTTGTGCTTAGTTCATACATTTTGACCAGCGTGGAGTCACTATTAGCCAACTTCGGAGCGGCAAAGATATTTGACTATTATTTCTACCACATATAATTTTCCTAGAACCGAGACGTGCATTGTATATCATATATGTTATGTTAACAGAGTGCAGGCTGTACCGAAGACAGATAGCGTGGCTTGTCACACCAACTGTATATCAAGAGCACGTATTTACTGCTGTGAGTTATGTATCATAAACTATTGGGTTATATGTAGTGCAGTTAACTTATGTTAACTTCAAGTAAAGAATGGATAAGGTTTTGATAGAAATAATAAAAAAAAAACTTTGAAAGAGGTCTCCCAAAATCGTCCCACATTCGTATTTCTTTGCTGTAATAGAAGGAACTAAAAATGAATAATCTGAGAGGCTATTGATCCTAGTCAAGGTCAATTAAGCCCCGTAGGTAACAAAACTTCGCAAATTTTCTCGCAAACGTCCAGCACACTTTGTATTAATAACTTTTCTTTGCTCAATCCTTTTTTATGAAACAACCAACATAAACGTCAACTTCATTCAACAATCATACTCTTGCACAATTAATTGCAACAAACATTTTTCTCTTCAACAATACAACAAAAACAATTTTAAAACAAACCCACAATGGTTAACTCCAATTCAGAAAGCAAACAATGCGCGCAAAAAATCTGCCCACTTGAACACAAAAACTACGCAAAGAAAACTGGAAACGCGCCACAGTCTAAGTAAAAGCTTTCGCGACATAATAACTGTGTCTAGTGTAACAGTGCGTTCACACAAACGTATTCTTCGCTCGGTTTTTACGTGACAGTTCACACATGTAATGTCACGCGAATAACCGTGACAGTAAACAATTGACAACTACTGGAGCAAAAGATAACGTTTAAAAACCGAGCGACAGGATTTATGCCGCTCGGAATGTGTCGCTCGTAAAAAAACCGAGTGTATAATACGCGCAGCTAAATCCACTGGTGTCCACAGTGTACTAACACTGTAGACCGAAAGTTTGATCGGGCTCATAAATTGGTATGGAGATGAATAGCAGTGCGTACATTACCACGGTCTTGAATTTTGGTCGGCATCAGAGTGACTAATGCCCTGTTCTTATAAACAAGAAACGATCATACCTTTTGCAAATAGACTACAACATTTGACGTTTATTCTATGAGGCTTGTGTCAAAAAAAGAACTATCGGAAAGCTAAACAAATTATTTCTTTTTACAAAAATGGGGCATAAAAAGTTTGATTGGATCATTACATTCACGATTATTTCCCTAAATAAACCATATACCAACCACCAGACTAACCACCCGCGACATTTTACCCCAGTATGCCAGCACTCTAACACCGTGCATTTTTCAGTCTACGCCATTATGCGCGCACACGACTGGCGTAATGAAGTGGTGTGATGACGTCAGAGGTACAGTTACGCTACGTGACCGAATGGCGGCCTGACGAATTAGGTGCATGCGGAACCGAGACGAGAGGTTTTTAAAGAAATATCGTTGGAAGCATGGAGCACTATTAAAAATGTATGTTAGGTGTAGTAGCTTCCTTACTGAGATTAGAAATGTGATATTGTTGTGATTGTTTGTTACGCCTTCACGCATTAACGGCTGGATTGATTAAAGATGAAGATTTTTTTATTTAGCCTGTGCTGTCCCACTGCTGAGCAAAGGCCTTCCCCATAGCCTTCCATCTTTTCCTATCGGTCGCTATTTGTGCCCAGTCTTTCAGGAAGCTGTCTAAATCTTCTCTCCAGCGTCCTTCATTGGTCTTCCTCTTGAATGCTACATGAAGATAGGCTACTTTTTATAAGGCTGTATCATGCAGTTCCCTCGGAGTGCGGAAGAAATCGGGAACGAATTGATTATTGTATTAGAATTGATACTCAAGAAGGGAATTTCTTTTTCTCACAACACCAAAGTCATCAGATCCTGTAAATTACACGACATCTATCCAGTCCATTTCCCAGTCGTAAACAAATCTAGTTATAATGGATTATGATCACGTTCCGTCGGTGTTGTCGCCAACTATACGCGAATTAATCTCCCACAGACTCCGATATTCGTCTCACGTAGCTCGTGCACAAATAAGCAGACCTCTACGTGACTCTCTTCAACTATTAAATGAGTTAATAGTGTAATTATTTTTTCGGGTCGGAATTTTGGCCAAAAATTGCGGTATTGTGGAATGAATTTTGTGTAGAGGAACTACCATTTCTTCACGTGAGGTAAATACTTGATTCTACCGGGGATTGCTCAAAAGAGTTACTACGGCCCTGGTACATAAAAGGCCTACGACGGAACACGACGGTTTTTAGTCAGTAAGAGTCTGACACTCCCTCACCGCTGCTAACCCACAGCGGGAGGGGTCATTTGATGATTTTTGACGTCGTTAAAAAAAGGTTCCTAGATAGAAAAGGCTCCTAGATTGCACTGTGACTCTTACTCCTCTACTCCCTCTACTCTATTTTTGAACCTCTGAAGTCCAAAATAATGAATTTCTAACTCGGTCACAAACATTTTAATGATCATACCTATGTCGTACGTTTGATTTTTAAAAAAAGTGAAAATCACATATCTATGAAACTAAACTATTCTTGTTTCTGAACTTACTCAGCCATCGATCACCTTTCTTTGAAAACTTCGACTTTAGATTTCAATAAATTGTATGCACAATATCAATCATTTCGTATTATATATTTTGCTGTTAATATCAAGAATCATTTAAAACTGAATATTCGTGGTACATTACCTACATTTTAATATTTATAAAATTGCAACTTCCCAAAAGTTACACGATTTCCTAGAAATAATTAAATTTCGGTTTAAAGAATTATATTTAAATAAAAACTCAAAAATTTTACAGGTATTTCGACCATCTCTCCCCTTTTTACTACCGAGAAATATTTGATATAATACCATTATTTTCGAAAAATATTTAAGTACAGTAGGTAATTGACATTACAACCACATATTTAATAGACTTTTTCGA
The DNA here is from genome assembly GCF_030705265.1 of Helicoverpa armigera. Lineage (NCBI taxonomy): Eukaryota > Metazoa > Arthropoda > Insecta > Lepidoptera > Noctuidae > Helicoverpa > Helicoverpa armigera. The sequence continues at coordinate 1,080,484 of NC_087123.1, read as the reverse complement.
TTAAAATCGGTGTATCAGAGTGTCGCATTTTGTTCCATATTATAATTGAATAACCTAACGTTACATAATACATGTTTACCAATATCCACTTATCTACATTTCAATAATACGTCTATAGTAGATAACTTAAAAAGTTTGAACATTTAAGGCTCCAATAACGTTCAATAGGTTTGCCTATAAGTTTGTTACAGAAATAAACGTCTAAGATTTGAAGTGTTATCCAGTCTAGTGAATACAATATTAGGATATTTACACCTCACACATTCACCGCCTTTTGCCATTTTCAACATTTTATCTGTACTTAATCTTACTACTACTAATATTATAAAGATAATTTTATTTTTATTTGTTTTCAATTTTTAAACTCTAAAATTAGTTCCCACGGGTTAAATCTTGGTCAGTAAAATTTAAAATTCCACCATGATCATGGTATTGTAGAGTCCCTACTATTAGGTGCCACGGCTCCGCGCGGTAAGGCGGTGTTCGTGTGAAAGTATCAGTGAATTACGTAGAAGGCAATGCTACATGAGAACCACGGCAATGCTACGTGACGGCACCGCGTACCGCCAATCGTGCGAATCGCCATATAATACTATATTTATAGACAAATCTTTTTTGAGTGTCTGAATCCTTAAAAGTAAATAAAGAGTCACCTTAAAGTCCTTCGGCTTCCCTGTAGAAATCATCAATTACAAGACTGAGATCTACAATAATTCAAACCCGACGTAAGATGATCATAACTTAGATCACAAATTAGAGGTAAGAGTAAGATGAGACTTACGTTAACCGTCTTCATGAAAATATTACTTGGTAGTTTTATTTTACTATATAGGTACTACTTCAGCATTAAACATTATTTACTCACAGTGTATTTCTACTAATAAATTCCCTGGCATTACCATCACTTGAAATATTCAGCGAAATTATGGCGCATTCTGCTTCACGCATTATTGTGGTTAGCGTCACATTCGATGCCGCACAAATAATTTGTGATTTTCAGCAAATTTCCAACATCCCAAGCTTTTGTTTGTTGTTATCGTAAGCGAAGCAGTTTATTTACCTCTAATAGTGCCTTTGCATCGTCGCTTTTATACGAGCCACTCGTTCTACGTGGCAAAAACCTGCCACACGATTCTAGGAGCTTTCGTTTGACCAGGCAATGATTTGGCTGAACAGTACACACAAATTAATCGATTCAGAAAATTCTCTAGGGGGAAGGTAATGTTAGAATACTGGCAGCTTTCTCCAAATTACCTTTCCATTGTGATGTTGGCTGCTAGTAACTGGGTAACAATCAAAATGTAGAAGAAACCACAATATAGCTGATTTCTATGCGGGAAGGGATTTGACGAAAGCTGCAGTATTTTGCTCATACAAATTGACTATAGTGAAGTCACTATACCCAACTTCGGGGCGGCAAACTTATTTGTCCAGAAATAATTCCTTTTACGACAACAACTATTGTATTCACTATTTATCATTATTTTACCTTCATTCAGAATTCTGTTCACAACACCAGCGAAGTAGTGTTCAGCTATCTCTCCAAGTTTTCTACCTCGGAACATATTTTTACCTCTTAACTCAGTATTTTACCCTCATCTCGGCGAGTGTGCTCCCTGGGGTACGGACGCAGTTTAAATTCCTACTGATTTATGTGCTCCTGGTCACTTGAGCTCTGATTTCTGCTGTATGATATCTTTATTTATTTATTTTTATTTTTAGTAAGTTATATATTTATATAGTGTTTATATATTTTGTCGTTTTATATAGAAGTAGAATAGAAAAAGTATAAAGTACTCAGACAAGATTTGGTTGCCAGTTTGTAATATAAAATGTTGCCACATGAAATTAAAACATTTTTATGAGATCCAGTGCTAGTAAAAAGAACAAAATCTTTATGTTTATATACAATATCTGAGTCATAACGTAAATATTTGTCTAACATTTTTGTAAAAGTTGCTCACTTATATTAGTAGGTAGATACACCAGGGATTCACAAAACGATCCATCATTTACCAACAATACAAAAATAGCCTCCTCAATTTAAAAACAGAACAGGAATAAATAAATAATTCAAATTGAAAGCAGGTCAATAGTCATTGGAGGTCCGTAACGTCACTAATTAGACCAGCCAATCGAAGCCAATTACAGACATTAGAGTGACCAATTAAGCTTTTAGAAGTCCTTATCCAGTCTGACTGTGTGACCTAGTAAACTGCTTACGATGTTTTTTATTTGGACTATATTTTTTACCGCATTTCCCATCGGCGCATTGACAATCATACATACAACAGCTAGAGTAGAGATATCGAATACAATATGAAGTTCAATCGTGACTATGGTATGGTCGTTAATAGCTGGTACTATTGCAATTATCTTATGTAAAGTAGGTCATCATCATCATCATCCTCCGAGCCTTTTCCCAAACTATGTTGGGGTCGGCTTCCAGTCTAACCGGATTCAGCTGAGTACCAGTGCTTTACAAGAAGCGACTGCCTATCTGACCTCCTCAACCCGGTTACCCGGGCAACCCGATACCCCTTGGTTAGACTGGTGTCAGACTTACTGGCTTCTGACTACCCGTAACGACTGCCAAGGATGTTCAATGACAGCCGGGACCTACAGTTTAACGTGCCATCCGAAACACAGTCATTGGTGTCTAAGATATACTTAGAAAGTACATACAAACTTAGAAAAGTTGCATTGGTACTTGCCTGACCTGGAATCGAACCCGCGCCCTCATACTCGAGAGGTTGGTTCTTTGCCCACTAGGCCACCACGACTTGTTCGTTGTTGTTGTTGATCTTATGTAAAGTAGGTATTATATTTATTTCCATTTTTTTAATCCTATATACATAGAAATCGAACCTGCGACATACAGCACTGCAGCAGCACTATGCCATATGTGAGATTAAGATTACAATGTCTGAAAGAAAATATATCATCTATTTTTAAGTTACTAAAGAATATGAGAAAGATAAATAAAGAAAATATAAAAGCTTTGTATCGAGAATAGAGTGAGAATAAGCGATTCGTGAAACCGAGAGGTTTTGCTCAATGTTTCCCGAATACCGAATTTTCCAAGAACATGAAGCCTGAAAAACATTCAGAATGATGCTATAAAGTCTTCAACGTTTCCATTCCAAGATTTTAATAAATCAAAGAAACTAGTATTTTAATAATATTTCTTCGAAAAGATCTTTCACTTAAAAAGAGCAAAACATACATTGAATGATATTTTTACAAATTATTATTTTTTCCCCTTTCTGCCACGTGTAAGGGAAAAACCACTTTAAGTTAATTTTCAAAACGTATTATTAGATTCGTAAGCTTATAACTAACTGTTTTTTGAAAATTGACTTCTTTTACTTATAATGGTTTTTCCTTTACACTGTTTTCTTTGGGTAACTTTTTGATTTTCTTGCTCTTTTTATAAATTTTTCTTTTGTGTATTTATCCAACGTTAACCGATAATGATGATTATAATTTCATATCAGATTTTAACTTAGACTTTTTCAGAACAAATGCCTACCTATGTATAAGATTGAATTGTAGTTCATGTTCTATAATAGGTAGACGTGCGTTTAACTAAATGTTAGTAGAGTGAAATTAATCGAGTGTCAAGCATTCGACCGCGGGTTGACACCAGATTACGTAAGGCCGACATGTCAGCACACCATGACACGTCGTGTTCATTAACTATTGCAATATCTCTAGATTTGGCCAGCCATGTTCATATTGTATGCACCTAATCCACGGAGAACAAAAATCTAAGAATAAGTCTTTGTATAAGTTCAATAAACATGGTCCTTGAACTCGTCAAGAGTTTACTCATCTTTCAAACTCACAATACCTGATTATTTGCTTGCTAAGAAGTAAAGAATGATGAAAATTATCAAATCCTTTTAGGTATCTAATTAGTATTAAGTACCTATTTAAACATCTTACATAAGTCCTATCACATAACATAATAGGTTGGTAGTGCTTGTTGTAACTTAGATTATAAAATTTAGATTTCTTAAATGTGTGTCTATGACATAATTTAATAAATAAATAGGTCAATCCTTATCAGCAAACGCCTTCTTTCGCATATCGACTCCTTTAAAAACAATGGACCCAATTTGAACAAGCAAATTACCAAAGCACACCATCATCCCTTCCCTATTCCTTGAGCCAGTAAGAGCAGTAACTAGGATGCTATGAATATTTTCTATCAGTCCTTAGCTCGGAATAGGTCCGGAGTGGAATTGTAACAGTAACGGGAACATCATTGCGAGCTGCGCACAACGATAAGTGATATAACCGACGTTTTAACTGTCGGGCTATGGAGACAGCGAGTGACGATTTAGGAAAAGATGTTTCGTGACTGTTTTTAATGGTATTCCTAGATGATATGTGCTTTAAACCTATTTAAAGGTGTATTAGATGAGGAGTTTCCATTTTTCAAGAAGGCAGCAGTTTTCAGAGGATAAGACGAAAATTCTAACCATTGCAAGGATATACGCAGTTTATAGGTAATCATTATTTTATTACCTATGTCTTAAAATAGTAAAAGAAGATAAGGTAGATAATATTGTTATCATGTACGTTACTCAGTGTAGCAGAAAAACAGAAACAGATATTATCAGAAACCAATAAGATTCATTCAAATGAATAAATTCTCAATGATTTCTTTTACACGCATATCGTTGATGCATTAATTTAACAATTACCAATGCAATCGCAGTTGCAGCTTAAAACCGAAAAGCAAACAAAACGAAAATTAAGCTATTAAGCAAATACATATTGATCAAATTGAAATCCATTTTAAACCGATTAATGTATTTATATTTGACTCCGGCTAGTAAATCACTTAGTTAAATATTTAAAGTTAGTAGTACCGTTTCGTGGTAAATCACTTCCACGAATTGATAGTTAACGGATTTTATTTAAATCGTTTTCGAAAGTTTATTTACATGCAATTTATTTACTGTGAATTAAATAATTATTTTATTCGAATTAATTTAATTGGCTTGTTTCGTGTAAAGATTGAATAAGTATCTTTCACGTTGATCATAAAATCTACAACAAATTTATTCTACAGTAGAGGCCCATTTTGAGATAGAAATGAGTATCGGAAGTCGTTTGAATATGCCGTAGACCTGTTGAAATTCCTTAATGAAAGAAAATAATGAATCTGTAATATTACAACCGACTGCAACCGATCATGTGTGTTTTTACCCACTGGTTGTGAGTATGCGGGTTCGATTCCAAGTTAATCAAATAATTCTTCTGATAAGGCCCACAATTTGTCCATTTTTTTTGCAGGCTCTAGTTACATTTATTTAATTCCGCTAACTTTATGGCCCGCCACTGCCACAATCTCTTTATTAGACTCCAGTTAAATTTGCAAATGGTACAAGCTATATAGCATTAAGGACGAAACGACACCGATATGCATAATTAAAATATCTTAAAACCGTTTGACGAAATCCTTTAAATTGATATAAATTGTTGCAATCACTGTTACTCGTTTAGAGTGAATTGGAACGTTTTGGAGTGCAAGTAACGGGGAGAGGGTTTCCTATTGATTGAATTTATGGGGAAGACTTTACGGGGTACTTTCTTTTAGCTGATTAACTTTTCTTTCGGTAAGTATGGGAGGTGATAGATGGTGGTTTCGTTTTCTTAGCATTATAGTTGAAATTGTGCCTATTTATTTATACTATCTGTGGATGTCAATTTCAATATTCAAAATGACGTACGTTTAGGTTATGATATCCAAATGAGCTATAGTGATGTAAGCTTTAATAAAGCTTACTCCCAAGCTTGGTTCCTTAGAAATGGTGATTAAAAGCATGGAAAATCTAGTTTTTCCGTACAGTTATAATTTTAATTAAAATACCGAGTTCTGCAGATCATAAAGGTTTCAATTATTTATTTTTGTTCCGTTGTTTTTTTTCCTCAAAGTCGAAAATTACCTTCCAATCAATCTTTTTTCTACTTAACTTCTTCCATTAAATTCATTAAAAATGTCTTTGAAATTAAGACCCCTAAATTAATTTCCAATCAATACTATTTTTTCTGCTCTTTAAGAATCTTGTATCCAAACATTTTTATTCCCAATCTCAGTTCTCGGCAAATATTTGATAGGAGCCGGCTGACTGGTGCACTCGACTCCAATGAATACGTGATCACCACATCACGAGGAGTGTACAGAGTAAAGGTATTCCGTGTCAGCGTGAGTGGAGGTACGGAAGACGCTGGGTTATTGATGTTTTTGAGGTTCGTTTGGAAGAAGATTCAATAATTGGTGGTAAGTGTTTTTATATAGGGACTTTTCTGCCTACCGTTAAAGGTAGATCCAATTTGGATGGATGTCCCATTAAATTCATTAAAAATGTCTTTGAAATTAAAACCCCTAAATTAATTTCCAATCAATACTATTTTTTCTGCTCTTTAAGAATCTTGTAACCAAACATTTTTACTTCCAATCTCAGTTCTCGGCAAATATTTGATAGGAGCCGGTTGACTGGTGCACTCGACTCCAATGAATACGTGAACACCACATCACGAGGAGTGTGCCGTGTAAAGGTATTCCGTGCCAGCGTGAGTGGGGATACGGAAGATGCTGGGTTATTGATGTTTTTGAGGTTCTTTGGGAGATTTCAATCATTAGTAGGCAAATATTTTTATATACTTTTTGCCTCGCTTTAAAGGCTAAATAGCTTATTCAATTTAGGTGGGAAGCCTACAAACTTCGTCAAAAATGGATTAAAATCAGATGCATTGCGAATTCTGAAGATATTGAGAAAATTAAAAGTAACCATTTAAGAAACTGAAATACTTTAAGGAGAATGCTGAGAATGGTCAAACTATGTACGGCTAAAAATCTAGTCGCGAACCCTACAAAAATTTACAACCGTCACAATTACCTACGTAGTTAGGTAATCATAAAATCACCGTAGCTTTTCTTTTCACGCCAAGATAGAGACAAAATTACTCCTCATAATAAAATGACGATTTCTAACATCACGACCTTAATCAGCACCAAATCATTTCGCCCAGTTAAGTCAGAATCGAGGAACGCAATACATATTTTCCTCACATATCAAAGAATCCTGGGTCGAATTTGCTCCTACATGCGGGAGGTTGCACCGAAGCGGATCCAATGAATATGTAATCAGACCGTATGGTGTGATCTGAAGGAATTGAATGCACGATCCAGCTGTTTCAAATTATTTTATTTTGTTGTCTATGTGGAAATTTTTGGGTTTTGCTCCCTTTTTGGGAATCTGTGTATGGAGCTTTTTGTATTTAAGTGTATTGACTCGTAGAGATTGGCTGCGGTGTTTCGCGTGGTGTTTACTATTCTATGGTGGCGAGAAGAAACTACTTCACGCACCCGGTTAAAAAGTAGCAAGTTACTATAATAGTTCTTTAATATTTGCATAAGTAGGGGTAATTTAAGAATTAGGTCCACAAGTGATATGAAAATTATGTTATGCGTTAACGAATGAAATCTCTGCTCTACGGAGCTGAAAGTTAGACCAATATTCATTGTCCATACAAAAATACACCTTACGACAATAACAACAAAACGCAATTTTGAATATCATGAACCAATTCATACACCGTCAAAGATGTCCTCATACTTAGTGATTAAACCGATTTCTGAGATTCTATCCGTTGACGTGGCACTAAGTAAGATTCGTGACGATGGCGACGAACAATAGGAGTCGAACCGAATTGATCTGGATGTACTTGCTAGAAGTACTTCAAGGATCGAGGAATGGACCTAAGATCGAGGAATGTGAGTATTGAAACCAGAGTTGTTAACTATAAATACTTTGTCATACAAAAATTTTAGTATTTTTCTTTAAATAACCTATAATAACGATTTCGTCATCAATTGGACAAAACTCGGATTTAGAAATTTTACTTACGATCTAACTGAAAAAAAACACCACAAGAAACTAAGCATCTAAATTAGATGCAGGACCATAGTTTAAAACTGGTCTTGTCTCGTATTACCTTATTCTACATCAGGGGGTCTTAACTTTATCATAAACTCTTACTAGTTATTTCACATACACTGTCCAAAGAAATCTCAAAAAGCATCACTAGACTACCCAACTCTAAACCGCCCAAACATTTTAATTCTCAACCGACCGGCAACGAAAAGGTACAAACAGAAAAGTTTGTAGTTTTATATCACAAAGCAGATAGTCTCGGCTTGCGGGACATAACTCACAAACTGCTGAAGTGTCGTACCGTGTAATATGTTCCATTTTACTACTCTGTGGCATGTGTCTACACTGCCTTGCTTGGGACAGTTTGGGGACAAATAAATAATGTTAAAGTAAATCATGTTTTATTAGCTAAGCTTGATTTTGCATTGGTTTTTGCCAGTCTATCCTAGCGTAATCTCAACTAATTCGGGATTAGTTTCTTTCTCTCTAACCGAATGCAGCTGAATACAAGTCTTTTTGTATTTTACGTAATCTTTTTCTAGATCATTATGTTTTGAGTGCTTGCACGCTACGCACTTTTAGTCGGCCGATAGTTGATTTGGGCTCAAATCAGTGTGAAGATGAATTGAAGTACACATGTAACAACGATCAGGTATTTTTCCAGTGCAGACTGACTAAAAAACGTTGATTGAATACACAAACTTCTAAAAAAAGAACAACATACGGGCCTACAGACGGCCGACCGTTTACAGACTGCAATGTGCGCGTGGGCTTAGATGAGCTTGACATGCATCATGGATTTGAAACGAAATAAAATATTAAGCAAGTAATTAGCCAGAAAATAAAATCCCAATCTTCACAATAAAACAGAATTAAAACACTAATTTACAAGAACTATCAAGATAAAGTCTAATCACCTTTTTCTTAAGCTTAAAAGATAAGCCTAAGCTGGCACAAAGTAAGTGGATAGTGATTCAGTAGTAAATAATGTGCGTTTGAATGCTGCTCGCTCTCGAAGGTTGATATCACGCGCAGTCGGAGAAACAGGACAGTATTGTTAGAAGGGGTATCTTGAGGAACGATACTTATTACGGAAAACAAAAAAATAACAATATTATTAGTTGTTATTCTACGCTAGTCCAAATTCATTATTTGTGACTTTCGAATCTTTTCTTCTGATTGAGGTTCAATCGTTTAACAAATCATAGAGTCCGTTTTCATTCAGATCCACATGAGGGCCTCTGGCGTAGCGATAACCTCAAGAGATTTTTTTTTAATCCAGCTCGGACACTGACCACACATACAAGATCATGGGCATTCTACTTTTATTATCGGATTCAAAAGGTGTTCAGTAAACTTTCTGATAAAGTAAACTGGATAGTTGAAGCATCAATACTGGCTGGTCTTATCTGGACTATGTCTAGACATGCTACACACGAAGATGACAGAACCAAGGCACTAGCCACTATTGTAAAAGATCACTCCACTATTGTTCAACATCATTATTCTAGAACATTCTAAAACCGATTTAAAAATCGAATCCCCATATAAGAGCATTGTAGCCAGCGCATCGATGTCAAAGATTTAATATTGAAGCGAGAGCGAGGGATGCGTCCTCTGAATTATTCATCACACCTGGATGCTGATTTTAAAACTATATTTACATTCAGTTTGTTGTCTGTGAATAGTGCAGTTTATGGTAGTGCATGTCTTGTCTTTGTGTTGTACCAAAGAGTTCTGATTCTATCCGATGATAATTTTTCTTGGCGGTGTTTTGTTTTCTGTGTTTTGTGTTTGTTTATATTCTCTCATTATTTTATTCTAGAAGGGATGGAAGGTTACTTCATCATAAATCATTAAAAAAAAAAGTATTTTAAGAGCCACTAAATGACTTTGACTTACATACTTTGTAATTAACTGTAAGTAATAAGAAAGTAGTACATGCATAAAAAACTGATTAAGTAGAGCAACAGTTCAGAGAATTAGGAAAACAATACTAACTTTATGACAAAAGCTACTAAATTAGCTTTATCCCCGCCAATAAATACACTCAATACCAAAAATAACGACCACACTAAACCACGACAATATCAACACATCATAAACAAATAATTGTGATATCGACTAAAAGCATTATTAACGTGCTCGCAGACAAAAACAATTACACTCGGTTGCATAGTAAATATTATAGCAGCGTATTTCGGGTCCTCGTACACTTACGTTCATAAATATTGGGACGCGGACACGGAACGCAAATACTCGTTAAGTTAGAGGTGCACTAACAACTTTTATTACTGTTATGACATTTTTCCTTCCACGACTAAGTGCGGGAGAATTTATTATTTTGAAATGTAAGTTTGGGAGAATATTGCAGTATTTTGATGAAAAGTTCGACCGTAATACTAAGAAAGCTTTAACATTTGAAGGATTCACTGAAATGTAAATAACATGCAATCGAACGATTTTAGAGTCTACATAGTTGCTTCTAAATTTGAGTAAATACAATGTTTATTATTTGAATGATACAACAGCTGCGTACTGCATCCCAAACCTTACGTTTGTACTAATATCGTCAAAACATTACACTCGGTATCACAATACCGATGTTTACCGGTCTTTACTCGGTAATACAGTGGCAGTACAGAGCCCAACTTAGGGCAGAGTAAACGCACACCCGGCGCTGTATATTAGAGCAAAAAAAAGGTTGAGGTCCCCGTCAACATCAACTGTCAAAATCAACGGAGTGATCACCTCACTCAGCGTCTTTATAAAACTCAAAATGGCATCTTCTTTCTGCTCTGATCCCAAGTTGTTTGGGGGTTTTCGCAATATATTTTCCGTTTCCATTCTTGTCTGTTAGTAATTAGAGATACTAACATCTACACCCTTCTAATTTATGTCATTTTTCAGGCAATATCATGGATTGTATCCATGATATGGTGATGTTCATATTGGGCTTGGAAATTTTCTGTTTTCTTTAGAGGCTTACGTGCAGCATTAGACGGCAATAGGCAAAGATGATGATCTTTTTTGGGGGCCAATTTTAAACTTTGCGCCACCTTGCGGAGTGAATCCGGCCCTGTACTGTACTGTGGTACTATAGTACCAGCAGCTAATAACGTTTTGTTCCAGTCTCTTATTGTACGGTTCTCTCATTTAATTGTTTGGAAAACTAATTGAAACACCGTATTTATACAGTGTTTCATGTACTCTATTATGTGTATGTATGTGTGTGTTAAATGACATGTAGGTACCTATTTGTAGTATGTATGGTTTGTTGTTTGCATGGTATTCGTATGAAAGCAATATGGCAATGAATTTGTGGACCTGGTGTTATATTGGCTCACAAAAAATATTTATTTAAATTGGACATTGATTGCTCTACACATTTTTATTTTTAGTCTTTAGGATATAAAACTGACTATAAAAATATCTTGAATCCCAAAGACTCACAAGTATTATAAGTTCATTATTTAAAGTTCTGCAGAGTTTGAAAATTATGTCAACAACATAATTATGTAACAATTTCTGAACAAGTAAACACTTAATCACATATTTCATTTTACAATCTACATATCACACCATATATAACTAATCGTATTACAAACTTAACACAGAAGCATCTAAACGACAACTTGTATAGATTTGATAACATCCCACAAGCTTGCATATTTCAGTAGCATTTCATCTCGTGGTTTTTCAACCCTTATAACTTTATCGTCGGAAATTCCCATACTAACCCAAAATGTTCCTTTTCGGGCGATGTTCACACGGCCGCTGCGGTTTTCATTTAAATATTTTAGTATTTGCCTAAATATCGTCTAGTTTTTGATGTGATGATTTTTAGAGTTAAAAGTTTAGTAAGATAATAAAAAGAGCATTGAATGCTGTCCTTTTGGCTCACTCAAAAAAAGCAGAAGCAAAGAAACAACTAATGAAATGAAACTAAAATAATATCTTTGTACGTAAACGTAACGTACAGTCCTATGCAAGTTAGCGGCAAAAATAAGAGTGACTACAATTTCACCGGCACTGTTTAAACTTTCACAAATAAGACAAGAATTGTACCAGTATTTTATATATTTGTAATGCTTCCTTACGAGCGTTTACTATTTTTATTAACTATAAAAAACAATGATGTGTTTGGAAGCAAACTGAGAGTTAAGCCGATCGTCCATAGGTACGGAACAGTAAACAAAGCTAAGCCAAATTATAATCAATGATCATGATTATGTCAATGACTCCAACAAGAATAAAATGTACGAAAAAAAGGAACACTATATTTTTTTCAGACTTACAGACAAACTACGCCTTACACCAAGCTTAACGATCTAAGAAGACAATAAGCCTTTTGAAAGAAGAACCAATTCCGTTGCACGATTATTTCAAAGCTAGAATGCTTTTAAGCAGAAACTCGGTAACATCGCTTGCATATTTCTCCAAGAATAACAAGTTTAAGATTCAAGGAAGCCACGAACGGGTAGAATGGCTGGTGGCAGATAAATTAATAAAATGCTTTAGCTGGAGCTGGCGACGTGATGAATGGAATCATGCCGGTTGTTCCGCTCGCAACTTCTTTGTGGCTACGAAAACAGAGGTGAGAAAGCTTGTGGGAATTATTATTAATGTGGTTCGTTTCGTAGAAATGGGTCGATATGCAAAAATATAGTGTTTGACATTGAGAAAATAATGAATAGTCAGTCAGTTGCATAGTGCAATGTAATTCACCATCTGCCTAGTTTTGTACGGGAAACGGCCCAGGCTTACGCGGTGTCCTGCGTGAGCGACGAACGCGACGCGACGCGACGCTGCGAACGCGACGAACGCGATCAACTCAACGGCATTCCCTACATGCGGCCTATGTGACAGTCTGCGGCGAGACGCGACGTAACGCGTACTTGTTTTGCGGGCGACCAGATGCGACACCACGAACTATTCAGAAGCGTTGATCGCCACAGTGCGTGAATCAAGATTGTTGTGGGACAAAAAACATAAATGTTGCTGTCTGTACTTTAAATATGAACTTTCAAGCAAAATTGTACTGAACTTCTCCATGATTTGAGAAGTAATGACCAAAATCACGTAGGACATTTGTCGCGTATAGCATCGCGTCGCATTACGTCGCGTCGTGTTGCGTCGCGTCGCGTCGCGTTCGTCGCTCACGCAGGACACCGCGTTAGGTCCCGTAGAACAAATGCCTATCTGACCTACCCAACCAACTAGCTTGAGCAACGTGCTTACCATTCTACTGTGATTCTACTGACTATGGTTAATTATTGCGAAGATGGTCAATTGAAAGCCGACGAAATGCCATCTGATATACGGAGGAATTCGTTATGATATCTCTATGACTGTAACAACCGTTGCTGATGATAATTACATGATTATCACATATGATAGAAAGTAGGACAGTTTAATAAATTAATTAGCACAACCCGCTGTTTCCCTAGCCCCAGCTGTCACCGTGTGAGGTGAGCTGGATATCTCGGCGCGACTTCCGCGCCGGCATTGTATGCAGTCGTATTTCATGCCGCTGTTGCTTCGGCAGCCAGGCCCGATTGTTTAGCTACCAGATAACACTGATTACCATGTGTGGTTGCTGTGTCTTGTTGAATGATGAATTATTTTGATTTAGGATTGCTTGAATCCTGTGATTATTCTGGACAATGTTAAGAGGAGTTTGCTTATAGGTACATGCTATGTTGAAGTCCCTTGAAGTATAGATCAAATGGAATGAGGACATAAGCCAAGTCATTAGAAAACTATTTGTCACATGAATATCGAAGTCGGTGCTGTGTGGTTCAAAAATTATCAGAAATTTTAGTATTTTTCAATAATTCCGCAAAGTGCCCTAAATATTAGAACGTAAAATGAGGTTAAAAGCTGGTCCAAATAATGTAATTTAATAAAACCGTGTAAAGCAGCCAGTATTCTATAAACTCAACCGAAATTCCGACCACCCAAAGTCAAATTCAAATAGCCGTACACATCAGTGCATGCGAACAGGGACACTTAATTGAAGCCCCCAACTCGAGACAAGCCGGTACAAGTCCCCCAGCACGTTGACATGTAAACAGGCTAATTTCAGTAACGGACGTGCAGGTAACTATCTTCAGAACTCATGTATGGACTGTAGTTTAGAGCTCAGGTAAGAGTTCTTGCAGGTGATGTTTGAATTACTCTTGCGGGGCGAGAAATTTGGGTCAGTATTTTTGGACATTTGATGAATATCGGTGATTTTGTTCATATTAAGGTGAGTGATGGTGAAGTTTAGCTTTAATTAATTATTCTGTATGTGTAGCCAGTTATCTGAACAATAAAATAAACGCAACAAATCAAACCAAACTACAACAATAACTCGACTTTACTATCTTCAAGATAACAGCAATTAATTCACAAAACGATATATTTATCGTCACTTAAACCCAAGTTCAAGCAAGTCACGATTCAATTTTATATAAATTTCGTTGGTGCGTCTCCGAGGTGACAATTTACCTAATCCCCTTGAGCCCAATTAACTCATTGCGTGAACTGAATTGTTCCAAGATAAGGAAAGACTGCTAAATTTAATTTCGCCTTCAAACCCTTGGCTAGAGAAGGTAATTGGTTAAAAAGACGACGGTAATTTTTGAGGTTGATTAAAAAAATCTGAATAGTTTTTTTTTCTGTTTATTTAATGAATGAAATTGGCCAGAGGTTGGCTTTTGGTCATAATGTAACTTTTAAATATTTACCCATTTTTATTGCATTTGAGTGTAATTGCACTGTAGTACAGTCTGTTTTTTAATCTCGTAGACTAAATTAACACTTGCAAAATGTCAAACTTACAAATAATGTTGCCAGCTTTTCTGTGCAGTGTTGTACTTACGATACCGGTTTGCTGAATTGTAACTTTTTATGTATAATAGACGAATTTAATCTTCATTCAAAGTTTTATATTTACAATTCACGTACGTACACACGGCTGTACAACGTGCTACAAACTGCCAGGGATATCTGACTACGCAACGCCATGCGTAATTGTCAAGAATAAGCCCATTATTTCGGGATGACTTATTGTAAAAAACGATACTTGATTTTATTAACGTTAAGTTTCGGTAGTGCCACATCACTATTTAAGAATTTGCAATAAACTGACAACACTCGTAATGTCAGTTTAGTCTACGGGATTAAAATACAGAATATAGTAGATTATTTTATTTACATTAAGTGTTATTATAGACGGAAACATATCGCACGTAACATTCAATAGCTCAACCCTGCAGAAAACCCTATTCTTAAACTTTTTTATCGTCTCGCTCCTCTTTACCGACAAAAATAAAACTACTAAAAAGGAGGTCATGCTATACTACTAAAGGTTTATTTAACACGTTTAGTTATACACCATTTATGTGGGAACAGGAATAAACTCACCACAACAGGCTTTCGCAGAGACAATAAAACCCTACGGGTGTACGGAACCGTTGGGAAATCACTAATAAACGCTCTTGTGCGTTCCACAGCCTAAGGTTAGGTGCACAATAGTTTGAATGTTTGTGTTATGTACCTGCTTAGTTAAAAACAAGTTACACATTTACACAATACATACATTCTTGGTTGAATAAGAAGTAAAGTAAGTAACAATATTATTCTATAAACCTGACTAGCATGAGTTATAACACAGTTTTAGTTTTTGTTTTCATATTTAAAAATGTATTTCATCATTCCGTATTCCATGTGATTGTAGGTAGGTATCTTATATATAAAATAAATCGAGCTTTTTTTCTGTAATATTATATTGTTAAAACAGATATTTACCTAATCATTTCCATCAAATACTTCAAAACACTAAATAAAATGCCGTCGATTTCAAGAAACAGTGTATCCGCGCCCTAAAAATATTTCCAAAAGACGCTTGTTGTACCGTCTTCTCAAATAATGCTGAATATTGTATTTACTTGTTACCTTTGGCGAGATAACTGGATATTCCTCCGTATATATCTGTTTATTTTCTTACTTTCCTATCTCAGGAGATAGGAAAAACAATAAGGGAGAACTTTGTAAAATATTTTCACAAATATTCGACATACAGTCAAGGAAATATTTATATAATCTAAAGTTATTCGCACCTAATTATTTCAATGCTAATGTATTTGTTAATTAAAGAGCTTATTACAATACTTAATTTTAATCGAAACTCCTTAGCATACTTATTTTAGCAAATTAAATGTTACCTTCATAAAATATGCACCCTTTATGTTTATTCAAGGGCGTTCGTCAAATGTTTGACTTACTCCCTCCCCGTAGCAGCCCATACCATGGTAATGAGGCAGATTTCATGCTTAAAGTAATACGAAGTTTTAAACAGGGGTGTTTTAAACGCCAAAAATTAAAGGGAAAAGGGTTGGGGCTTTTTGAAGCGATCATTTTGGGAGTAAGGTACCTACATGTGAATTTGTAAATGAGAATCACTTTTACTATTGCAACCTTTTATTAATTTATATCAATTATTCTCTAGTTGTTGAAATATCTAAGTCAGGAAGAGGAGACAAATACGGAAATTCTTGAGGTGATAACGTCTAAAATCCTCTTAAAAGCCTTGTTGCACCAACAACTCCATTAATCTGAAATTACTTCACCTGAATTCCATTTAATTCAACCACTCCTACTCAAACTGAAAACCGATCCCAACATACATAGCTGAAAAAAGCTTTCTAAAAACCATGCAAAAACATCGATAAAACTTCGCAACAACACCTGTCAATTAGCTAAACAAACAATGACAAAACGAGTTCAAAGAAAAACACATTTCCCACCTCGGAACATTAACAAAGTGCAAGTGCAACAGTATTGTTTAACATCTATTGTAGGTGCAGCCGACTGTGAATCAACATTTGGCACAAACAAATGAAAAAAGAGTATGCGCTTATGAAGAGTTCCGTATGACAAATTAAATATTAATTTGCTAGAATATAGTAGGTATATGAAGTGTTACAGCATATTATCATAATTGATTCGATCATAATGAAGAGGCGTGCAAAGGTATTCATAATTAGCTACTTACTTTCATCAGCATCTAGTTTTTAGACATTGGAGGACGAACCCAATAAGGGCGAAAATGTCACTTTCGAAACCTGATGTTAAAAGTTGAAAGACAAACCAATAAAACAAACAACCTACTGTTCGTAGGGCTTACTTAAGTACTTAGGAATACTAACCTACTACACGGAATCCTAAAAATGCTTTTTAACACTGTGCATTTAAATGAAACAGGAGACTGTTGCAATAGCGGTCTAACTAATTGAAAGAAAAACACTGATATTAGAATGCTTATTCCATTTTCCACTGGAGTCATCGGACATTGAACCATCTAATGTCAGTAACTTCTGAACCTATTTGATAGTTCGTTCAGCGTAAGACAGCCCATTTATTGGGTAAGGCTAAATAGGTTGTAGTAGAATGGAGTAGTTTCCATGGGATGGTGGGTGACGCCGGTGGCAAGAATAGGGAATGATATTTCACGGTCAATTCAAACTGGTCCTTTTTATAACAAATGCCAAACAATTCTCAAGGACCATCAAAAACAAATCTAACCTAAAATCTTTCTCTTTTCTCCATGTCCCTTTCTGCAGACAATTTGAAAGTACTTAGAGAAAACTTCGGCCGTCTCGCAAAGTACTGAAACATGCGTGTCAAACACATCACCGGCATGTTTACAAGACTTTGACGAGTCGTGACGAGTTGTGACGAGTTCGCAAGGCTCAGCCTGTCTAAGCACGTCCTTTAAAAGCTACTTACAGTCGCAAGGGCCCCATCATTTGAAATCGGGGGCTTGGTGTTGGGTATGAGAAATTAGCGGGAGAATTCGAACTTCTTAGTTCTTTTCCCCGGTTCAAGCCACATTATATGTTTGTATTCGTTGCTCAGTAATTTTTCTTCTACTCTCTCGCCTATAATAACCAAACAACTTATTAGAAAACTTCATGTGGTTATTTATGAATAGTGATAGAGAAACATTTATGCATATCAACACATATAGGGAATTACCACGAGTATTATTTACCTGAAGATTGAAATGAAGTTCAGGATTAGCCACCAGGCATACATAATTAACAGACTTTATCATAAAGATCAAAAATTTCTGGCATCCAGGAAAGCTAAATCAGCCTAAGCATAAAAATGCTATCATAAAATAACTTATACACCAATATAGCTAAAGTTTAATTTCCCTTGAGGCGTGGAAGCGAAAACACTTGATATCATGAATAGAAGCGTCGACTGCCTACCAAATACACTGGAGGCATTTAAAACAGGTCATCTACCCTGGATTTTTGAACACTTTTTTCTTAAGCTAGTTCGTTCCACGTGAGAGTTAATGAGCTCTGTATGAAATAAGAAACTGACGTACTCATTTCCATGGATGATCTTTATTAGAAGGTTATTATTAGGTGTATGTTTAAGGAAGCAATGTTTTATGTGGTTATTAAATCCAGGTGTCTTGGATGTACTCATCTAGGTACAAGTATTTCTTATTCCACAAAAACGGTTTTAGAACGTCCATCGATCAAAATGTCTAAAATATCTGATATAACTACCTACCTTTTTTAGCACCTTGTCTTAAGCAGTATTTTTGCATTACCTTACAAAACCGAAGAATATTATCGTTATGAAAGAAAATATTTCGGACAAAATATAATTTCTTGTCCTTCTTTATTTAATAGAAACAGACAGGCAGAAACTATTGTCCACCACCCTTGAACATTTGCGGCACCAGAGCAATTGCATGTGCGCAGCCTTTAAAAAAGGAGTACCGAAGCTTTTCTTACAGGTTTAAATATAAACTCGGAAAAACAATTGAATATAATGCCTTAAATCAGCCTGGCTATGCTCTCTGATCTCCTATGCCTTGTTCTACACCGCCCTGCGATTTCGTCAATACGCAACCGCTTGGTTAAATCCTTGGTGCCTTGAAGATTACGTCACCAACTATGCTCACACTTTAGTGTACTGAGGTGGTCTGAACTTTAACGATTCGGTTCTTGGTAGTTTTATATAGAAGGTATAAAATCCTAACAATCAGAAGGTAATGGGATGTCATGGCTACGAGTTTTGAGCTGAATTGCACTAAGGAGCCTGACATGATATATGTGTAGCATTTATAGGTACTTACTAATATGATAGATGCAAAAGTGACTGTCTCCGTTGATCTAAAACTGCTAAACCAATTGAAATCAGGTAGTTTAGAGCCTGGAAAGGACACAGGCTTCTTTTTAATCCGAGTGCTGAAAGCAGTGGAACAGATAGTAACTAAAACAAATAAACATCACACCTCAGGAAAAGCTCTGATCACGTCCTCAAATATTTACTACTAAACACTTTTTATCCCCCTCTATCTTAAACAAACAAACAGAGACAAAATACTACGTAAGTTTGCGTAATAGGTCCCCGAAATCCCCAATTGTTTATAGTTATCTCCGTAAGTAATCGGTTTGTGGTTGCTGAGGTATTATAGACTTTACTGCTGTGTAAATAAAGGTGTTGGTTTTACCTCACTAATTAATTGTACTTAGCGTTTAGATACCTGGAATTTTCTGGTATAGCGAGGGGATAAAAGACAGTTGGTATATTCTTATTGCATTTGCGAAATAGGAGTAAATCAGCTCTATCAATTGTGAATAAGCATCAGTAACATCAGGAATCCCCAAAGTATTTGAAAAGCAGTACTGCTGGACCATAGAGGACTCCATAGAGGTCCATAGAGAAATATAAATATTTCCATGGAGAGGCATTTATCCCATCTAAACGCCAGTGTCCTAAAATTCGTGACAATGAAATGCTGCGATTATTTAAATAAATAAAATACATATGTACCTACATTATATCGGTTACACTCACCTTTACCTTCCTATCACAACAGGTATTTTAGATAAACTAGCTTTCCTCCTTAATACACGACACGAGGTTTCCCAGATGTCATTTTCTTGCACTTTTTACCTTACTTGCCTTTTATCGGCAGAATCACCGACGAAGCGATTTTTAAGTAGCACAGCAATTTTCTTTGTGACCTCAAAGAACATGGTCTCCTCATTATAAAATTATTTTCTACAAAAAGCATTGTTCTTTTAAAAAATAAAGCAAATACAAAATGCATTGAAAAACGCTTGTCTTTCTTTTAAAAGTTATTATTTTCTCTTTGCGTTGCAGACTCAATTACTTTACGGCATTGTTGGTAGAGCAACTTACCACGCGTCCTGAGAGACTGTACGAATGTAAACTTAATAAGATAACTAACAAAGGAACTACACTGTAAAATCAGACGACCAACCGTGCACACATACAAATACACTTGTTTGTAACGGTCCCTAAAGATCCGTGATTGCTGCGCTGTGATCGCCAACTTACACCTACCGTTCTTCCACACAAAAATCAACTTTATCTCTTCACTGTAAGGATAGCTGATATGCAAATGTAAAGGTGTGTTTCAATAAGCATCGGTTCACTATTCAAGGCACGCTTTCGGTCGCGACACGGGAAATAATGGGGGGTGGTGGGAGGGTAATGACCATTGGTCTTTAAGAGCCGGTGTAAATTCCCCAGGGTAATGCGTGGTTATTTAGGATACAACCCTGAGTGAGCTGGCCAGGAATGTCCGAATTAGGTGGGTGGCTAGGTAACTCAGTTTGTGAGGACCCCTGTTAAGGTTGCCTGGGTGTAAACGAGCAACGAAAAATGCTACATGAGAACCTATTTTACCTTATATGCTAACATTACAAAGAAGTTTTTTTTTTATTTATTTGTACCTTAAAGATACCGAGACTACTGAACAGATTTTTATAACCTTTCATTGTTGTCAGGCTACCGGGTGACATAGGCTATATTTTATCCGGGTAGTAGTAGTTTCCGCAGGACGAAGTTAATCCGCGAAAAAGGCCCAGTTATTTCACAACCAGAAGTACCTACAGAAATACTTTTCACTTTAAAAAAGGTTACTTTAAAAGAAAGGTACCTATCATACCTATCATCGACCTCATTCCCTAAAATAAAACATTGATAAACTCTGCATTTTTGAAAGCCTACACGGATAGGCCATAAATTCCCCCTTAGAAGAAAGCTAACGACTAACCTAACCTGCAATCTCCCCCAGGGGAGTAATAGAGAATTCATTATCCTCCCTTAATACCAGCCCTTTCAACTTTGGGCCTACGGACGATAAGGCCACTTTGATAAAGGCACCTCAAATTTTCTTATGGGGTAGTCCCGTTGTACGAAGAATTATAGGCGCCCATTAAATCTAAGGTGTAAATTCTGGGATAAGAAGAGAATGGGGCAATGAGTTTTGAAAAATAAATGGGAAAAAATAAGATATTACCTGTACGGTTAACTAACGGTAAGGAAATAGTGCCGACATGGAAGGTACCAAAAATAGTTGGATAGATAACGTTCACCAATTACCTACCAAACTATACAAGCTCCTAAATAGTTACGAATATAAGACGAATATTATTATTTTTTTCTTCTAGCCAAAGATTTAAATGTTCTCAAAAAATTATAATAAACTGTTCTTCAGAACAAAATAAACCTGCGTTTAATTTAAGCGCCATCTATGTTGCCTTATACAAACCACAAGAAACAAAACCTCTTTCAAGCAGAAAACGAGTTTACCTCCTACTTGCGTAGTTATTATTACGACTAATAGATTGCGCTATACAGAAATAAGCTAGAAATAAATTGTATTTTAATGAATTTTGGAGATGTTACTAGAATTAACAGTAATAAAGTAGACGAATGACATGAAACTAGATACTGACGTTCAAAAAGTGCTGTCTTGCAGCCAACTTTGAATAAATGATTTTTTATTTTGTTTTTTTATTAAGTAGGTACTCTTGGCCAGCTGTACATATGTGATTTTTCCAGTAACCTTTCCTAATCCAAAGTACACTTGCCAAGTTTAAAAGTTGTAATAGGTATCTATGTTTTTGTCCAAATGAGGTCGTCAAAATAAAACCAATGTACCCATTAGTAATAAGTAGTAAATAGTCAATGCTGCATCTACTGCTTAAACTTTTTCACATTAATCATATTTAACCCAAATTGTAAATTGTGTAGGTAGGTACTTACTTACTTACTTATCTGACAATAAATATTAAGATTGTTGCGTTTGAGAATTAGATATTTTTATGTAGCTGTGTAAATAAATACACTGTGAAACGAATGATGAACATATAGTTTAAAGAGTTCCATACGACAAACGTAGTTTATTTTTTCGAAAAAGGCCCCAGGTGCGCGAACCCAACTCGCACTTGGCCGGTTTTTATGTTATCAGGCGACATTGAAATTCGCATTTGAGTTCTAACTGGTTTTTTTTTTATTCCGGTTACAAAATAACACCGACAAGCAGGCTACATAATATTTCTATAATTTATTTATAACAACGACTTTGATAAATATCATTTTACTATCATTTTATAACATTAGTAGTGTTTTGTTTATTCTTGAAACACAACGCGTTGAAAATTTGAACTTCGAATTTGTGATTTTTAATAAGAATAGTCATTTTATCATTGAGCGTCTTTATCATTAAATATCGAATATTTTAATTATTAATTTATTTGATTTATAAAATGATTTGGCAATTGTTTCTATGTGTAGTAGTGTTTTATTGTTTATTTCTACGATGGAAAGCAAGACATCAGATAAAGTTCTCCAAATTATTCAAAAGTGATATAAAATCCTTACCGATTCTTGGAGACTCCCACTGGTTCCTGAAATGCAAAAATGATACTGGTAAGTTTTTTTATTCAAACTAGTAGGTCTGTTAGTACTAAGTAGTCTCACCCATGACCTATGGGAAATACTCCACGCACCTGCATAAAAAGTAAGTATTCGATAAATAGTCTATCTAACACTGAAGGATTTTTTTGTTCGAGACAGTACCTATAATAATAATACAGGTGCCATAGTTCCCACAATAGCCCAAGTAGTTTTCCTCCATATAGTTAGCAATAGTTTAGCACAGAACTGGGGGTTCGTCTTTGGGTATATTTCTATAGTGTATACCAACAGGTTTGATCGTCGGTTTTGTGTCACCATTTCATTACAGCTGTCTCAAAAGGGCTTCAGCGTGTTGGCTTCGGCCTCACATTCGCCTTCCAAAAATCCGGGACTCTATAGTCCCGTGGTCTGGTCGAGACACACAAAATAATAAGAGTAGTATATTAACAATACCATAAATATTAATAAGAAGTATTAATTAACATTTTGTGTCTCTACAATCTAGATCGATGGAAACTACTAGAGATGTTTGGTAGAGAAGCACTGAAACAAGGCGGATTGACGATTTCTTGGCAAGTGCACAGACTTTTCTTAAGTAAGTATACGCAGTAAGTTACAGCTTTTTTATTTTTTTATTTAAAAACGAAAAAATTATGAACTGAAAAGTTAAAAAACGAAGTTAAACCTCCACAGAGAATAGTGCCCACACTGTGATTAAGTTTATTTGTTTCTACTTCTTCAGTTCGTTAGTTGAGACCATACCTGAAAAATACTGAACATCAAAATCGGTTCAGTTAAACGAGAGATAATTGCTTTCAAACGTACATAAATACGTACACTTCAAATACAGGAGGTTATCAATTCGGATATTTTTATTTATTTTTGTTTCTACGCCTTTTCTCTCGCAAAGAGTGTGCTAAGTATGAATGTAGATAGATGGAGAGGAAGAGAAAGACCTAAGAAAAGATGGATGGATTGCCTGAAAGATGGCATGAATAAGAAGGGAGTGTGTGTCAGTATGACGAGTGACAGGGAATGGAAGAGGATGACATATTGCGCCGACCCCAAAAAGAATTAGAAACAGGGCAGGAGGAAGAAGTCTCTTCTCTCTCTCTACGTTCAGAATTTAGTTACCATAACCCGCCATAGAATTTTACGAGAACTGTAGAATGTTATAATTCTTACAGTGGTAGCAGATCCCGTAGTTGCAGAATTTTTAATGAAGAATTGTCTAGAGAAAGACGACTCAATGAAGTTAGCGCTTGCTCTGGTTGGCAATGGCAGCGTCGTTGCTGATGGTACGTACTATTTTGTAATTTTTTAGGGTGCTGTATCCAATAAACAGGTGTCAGATAAACATCTGACATCGGCAGCCCGGAGCCTGGTAGTTGGTGATTGATACACCCGTGCATCGGAGAGCACGTAGGTAAATGTCGGTCCTGCGCCTGAGAGTGAAGGAATAGTGAGTGCACCTGTGTCTGCGCAAATGCTCGTGCACTATGATATGTCCTGCGCAGTTGGCTAATCTCCTTACATGAGAAGAGCCGCCGTAGCCGATAATCGGCTAGGAGGACATCATTGGCTGTATCCCATGATTCGTGATTGTTAGGCAGTTGGAATTTTAAGAGACGATGTACCTATCCTTGGTTCTCATTGAATAACTTTGCCATATGCAAAATAACTACTAGAAACGTTCTTGACGTCAGTTCACAGTTAAAAAGCAGATTTTAGTTTTCTTATTTTCTTTTTTTTACTGTCAGTTTTTGGGTTCACCTAAAGATTGGGATCTCCCAAAGACGCGTAAATTAATAAATATTTAATTTGTTCTTGAATTCGTGTTTAAGGTCATTTCCTTATGTTCTAGTTTTGATTAGATAACTAGTTTTGCAACGATTTATTCTTGAATAGCATTTATCTTTACCCACGTTCCTGAATTTTATAGTGTACGACGGTAGGCACCTATCAAATTTAAGAAGAATTGTCTCCGTAAAATACTACGTTTCACCCGTGTCTTGAGGGAACTACTTCTCGCACCCGGATAAAAATTATCATAATATTAGTCAGGTCATCTCTTTAGAGAGAAGACACTACTATTATATATTTTCTTTTTACAGTGCCAATATGGCGTCCACGCCGCAAGGTCTTCGTATCAACCTTCAGCCTGAAGAATCTGCTGAATTTCACGGGAATATTCTCGGAACAGAGCATGATCTTGACGGAACAGCTACAGAAGGTGGCTGGTAGAGGAAGCTTCTCCTTGTCTGACTATATCATTTCGTATGCTATGGATTCTGTTTGTGGTAAGTTACACATTGTATTATTTACTAATTCTTTAGGCTTTAATAGAGTAAGTCAGATGTAGGAATGAGTAAACGTTTTGCTTTCGAAAATAAAAACGTTCATTATTATTATTTTAGTTGCCTTGACCATGAACTAACGTTGTATCGACGCATATCGGAGCTTGTCAAGGTTGTCGTGCTATGTGATTAGGTACGACACACCCAATATATGTCAGTGCAAGTATTTTATATCTACTTTTGAAATGACAATCCCTAAATAATCTTACCCTACAATTTGTCATTTTCCAGAAACAACGCTGGGCATCACAGTGAACGCTCAACAGACCCCAAACCAGGTCCTAATGCAAGCATTCACGGGCTGCTGTCAGCTGATATCAGACCGCATCATCAAGCCCTGGCTGCACTTCACCCCGCTGTACAAACTGACGCCAGAGCACAAGCAGTTCATGGTGTATGTCGATATTATTGAAAAATTTATTAATAAGGTTTGTTGCGTGTTTTGATACTTCTCGAAGTTACTTCAAGCTTCATATTAAGGCTAGGACAGGTTTGAAAAGACTTATCGTAGACCAAACAAAAATAGTTCCATGAAGACTAAGACGACCCACTGACCAATGAACTCTTATGGGTTTTGGTTTATACGAATTGGATATTCTCTTGCACTTGAAGGATCATTTGACGGCACTAAAACTGCTGAAATTATTTTTAGTTTTAGGCGCCTTACGATTTTCTTATAGCAATCTCCACAGGATGGTGCAATATGCATTGCATTTGTTTTAATTAATTTTTCGTATGTTTTCAGGTAATCCAAGACAAACGAAGGGATATGGCAGATAATAACAACATCAAAGCTGAAAACAAAGGTAAGAAAGAGATACTGTATATTGACAAACATGTGGAACTCTATGTTACCTTAAATACAATGTGTAAATATGTAAATGCAAATAAATCATTGCTAACGTAAGTCTGTCTGACTATTCATATTTCAATGAAAAATTCAAAGGTGGTTTGAGAAATTACACTTATTTTTTCTCTGCATGCCGGAGCTGTACCCCGAGACGCGGGCGGAATTACAAGCGACGCAGTTACTTTCTCATTATTCTATTCTTTCCAGACGCTCCATTCAAATCCTTCCTCGAGCTGATGATAGAAGCATCAGGAGGATCCTCAGGGTACAACGACATGGAGCTGCGCGAGGAGATCGTTCTGCTGTTTGTGGCCGCCACCGACACCACCACGCTCGGCGCCAGCTTCACCAGCGTACTGCTGGCCAGGCATCCTCAAGTGCAGGAGAAGGTTCATCAAGAGTTAGTAGAGAATAGTTACTAGTAAAACAGAGGTTACATTATTGTAGTGGTTCTGATTGGAAAAGAAATTGAGCCGTCGAGTCGATACATTTCCAAATATAATTCCTTCCAACCTGTCATTGGTTTGAAGGTCTCCAGTTTCTAGATTGAAAATGCACGAAACATAATTAAATATTCTGGAAAACTACTTAAAATCCTGTTAAGATCACTCTAGAAAAGAAAGATCCTTGCAAGCTACTGACCAGATATTCTCATAATTCGTGATTCAGAATACGTGGTTATTGGGGTACTATGTTTTAGATTTTTGGCTAACGACAAAGGCTGAAGAAACTGAATAGCGTCATAGTAAATCTCTTCTTTTAAGAAAGATGGCTTGAACTTGTAAAAATCGACAAATACTTGCTGCTGAGTGGTCAGGACTCAAACTAATGACACTTTCTTCAAAAGGTCATTTCAGACAAGCCTATAATTATCATCCGCTGAGTTTGTTTCGGTGTTCTTCTCAAGATAGTCAGATAGAAAATGCTGGTCTCATCCAGTTTCAAAATGTATCATGTTCTGTGAACCCATTTATCGTAGCTTTTTTTAGTAACTTTATAACTGTCATCAATAGGTTGCAAGAAGTCTTCGGTGACTCCAACCGGCCGGTGACAGCAGATGATTTAACCCGCCTTAAATACTTGGACGCTGTGATCAGGGAGAGTCTGCGGCTGTACCCACCAGGGCCACTGTTGTTGAGAAGAGCTGATGAAGATGTGGTTCTCCGTAAGTGTTTACTTTAAAAGATTATTTTTACAAAGGAAAGCAATTCTTTAGTTTAGAAAAACCGTCCCGTAGTTCGGCCTTTAATTATAATCATATGCCTAACCTTTCCAACTATGTTGGGATCAGCATCCAGTCTAAACGTATGCAGCTGAGTACCAGTGTTTTATATAGAGCGACTGCCCATCAGACCTGCTCAGCTCGTGCCACAGAATATCTCTTGGTTCTGACCCAACAAAATTAATGAATTATCATTAAGCCTAATATAAAGCCGTTACTTTTGACACCATGTCATAATAAGTTTTACTATCTCAATTCCAGCATCAGGACAGACCCTCCCAAAAGGTACGGGCATCATGCTGTGCGTGTTCGCGACACACCGCAACCCTCGCTACTGGGGGGAGGATGCGGAGCAGTTCCGACCTGAACGCTTCCTTGATGAGCAGCTTCGACACCCCGCTGCTTTCCTGGCCTTTAGTTATGGACCTAGGAATTGTATTGGTGAGAACTTTTCATATTTGATGAAAAATATCGGTAGGGAAAATTGAAGGAGCTGCACCAATAAGAGTAGGTTAAAGAAATAAAAGAAGAAAATAGAAAAAATCAACCTGAAAATACTACAAGATATAGAATACTATAGAATTCTTCTTTCATGATCCAGTAAAAATCAAATTTGTATGTTCTTTGGGCTACACAACATTGTTGCTGAACACAGTGTTACTTTGATAGGGATATATGGCAATTCCTTAACCACTGCACGATTAAATATTTTTAAGGCTACAACCTACGGTACATAAGGTCCCGATTTCCAGAACATAAACTTTTGCTTTAAGTTCCTCCAATAGGTATAATAACAGCCCTATGTCCTGCAGTGGAACAATAGATTATTAAGGCTGATCAGAATATTGATAAATATCTTTCACTTTCAGGTTATCGCTTCGCGATGATGTCAATGAAGGCAGTCCTGGCAACTCTCCTCCGCCGGTACAAAGTGTTACCGATCTCCGAAGAAGACTTAGGGAAACCTATAGACCTGAAGTTCGATGTCATGCTGAGAGCCGCTGATGACTTCCAAGTTATATTAGAACCTAGATCTTGAAAATTTGATAATTTTGTTTGTCGGAGCAAGTTGTAAAATATTTTGTATGGAGGTATATACCACCTAGTATATACCTATATATACCACCTAGTATATACCTCTACATACCTACGTATATTAGTTAATTTTGTGATATATGTTGATAGTATATAGCATAAAGATAGACTATAAAGTGTAACGAATGAAAAAATATAAATTACGATCACATCAGAAAAGGATTTTGATTATTCTATTAGCAATATTAATAAAGTATTGAATGTATTAAACACAATAATATAATAATGCAATGTCATCATAAAATTATTATATGAAAACTAAACCTATGATCCAGCTGCAAAAAAAACAAAGAAAGACGTAAATAAGTAGACCTTAGAATCCATAATTTAAAAAAAACTGAACACTGCAATACTATAGTCAGTTCTTGAACCCCATAACACAAATGGTATACGGTAGGCAAAAAATTACCACCTTATCCTTACATCCTTTACTTCCTTATTCCTGTCAAAATAGGGTCGTTAATCAGTCCACTTAGACGCATTGATAGAGTGGTGTAATAGCCACAGTTCCGGACATCAGAAGTGTAGTCGTTCCCTACAAGACAAGTTGCCATTTAATTCTGGACAGAGGTGCTAAAACCTGGGAAAATTGCATATGAAAAAGTGGTGTAAATTGAAACTGAGTGAGATTAATTTTGTTGCTAAGAACAATCAACATTTTTATACTAATAAGAAAATGATCAATAAAGCATGATTAAAACATAATATTTGACTAATTTCTGGATGTCCAAAGAGTGAACTGGTGACTCCTCAGGTGGGTGCCATTGTATCATACAGTTTTCTAAATCTTAGTCCACTTTTCTATCCTAGAAACCAATAAGTATGATTATTAACATCCTATTATACAATAACCCCAATAGATTTATTCTATTGTTTTCAATAGTTTAGCGCAAACCGAGAATATCCTTGGGTACATGTCTACAATAATACAGTCCGGAGTGTGTTAGCATTTCATTGAAGTACTCTCAAAGGGGCATTAGAGTGATGCCTTTTGGCGCCAAGTTCACCTTCCCAAAATCCCGGACAAAGAATTACGAAAAACGGAATTCCTAGAAGATCAACAAAATAGGCAAAAATAGGTATAGGAACACCTATCTAGCTTGACCACCCCTGTCTCAGTTCAGTGGAGTTCAGTCAACCTGCCCCACGCTTCCCGGTTGCATCTCGCCACTCCTGCGCAGCGAGTCGTGCCGTGAACGCGATCCACGGTACACTATCAAGGTAAGTTTTATTATTACCTCATTATAGACTTTAGTGTGCTTAAAATAGAATAGGTTTTGGAGTGTAGGCTGTTGAATCGTATTGGTAGAAAAACAAAGAAAATATAGAAAAAGAATTAAATGGTGTAACCTGTAGGTGAATAATAGTCGCTGTGATGACACGAGTTCGTAATGTTGAATAATCCTGATATATGCACATAAGAATTGCAACTCAATCAATTAACTCCAACTCAGTAACATTTTCTTTATAAATTTTAATTTCTTTCCAGCATTATAAAATATTTTTTCTTAAGTTTTTACTTCCTTCCTTATTTTATTTGATAGACAAAGAAAATCTATTCAGTTGAAGAAAGTTTCGTTTCTAAGCTATTACGGGTTTACTATCGTCGTTTAGCATAAAAGTCTTTGTTCAATTAAGTGTGCTTGTTTCTGATCCATCATTTCTTCTAACCACAAACCGGATTGTAGGCCAGTAGGCGAAACTACTTTAACACTTACAGCATTTATCATTGCATCTATTACACCAAGTATTTTTTACTTTTACAGATGCAGTGTTTCATCTGCGTCACGTACATGATAATCTTATGCAGCGCAAACCCAACAAAAACTCGGGAAATAGCCACAACCCACGAGAAGCGGTCATTGTTCCGTGACGTCATAGAATCTTTGAGAATCCACTCTCAACTGCCTGAGGACATAAATCAAAATGATGAGAATAATCTGTCTCAAAACTACGTCAGATATGGATATGAGAACGAACCCTCTCATTTGCCAAGTGACGCTGAATATATACCAAGGAGAAACGATAGGATTGAAATGCCATCAATGAAATACCGCTTTCCTAAAAGCATTGACATTAACTCAACTGACGAAATGAAATCCAGAGAAGAAGTGGTAGTATATATAGATACAAACAAATACAAACATACTACAACAAAGCCTAAAAAGGACAAACGCCCACGACCACCAACTGTTTCTTATAATAAAAATAAGAACCAAAATAAGAATAAAGGAGAAGAGGATGATGTTGACTTAGAAACTGATTCGGATACTGATACGGAGAGTAACCCAAGTGATTATATTCCTTGGACTAATACAATGGCTGGACAAAGCCACATTGGCCACAGGGACTCGCAAACAGTACTGAAACCAACAGTCATTGTGAACATTCGCGGTACAGTTTCTAATAAAGATAGTGACATCAGAATCGAAGGGAGAGAAGAACCTGCAAATAGAACGGAGCCACAACAAAACATTTTCAACATAAACCAAGAGATTAAAATCGAAAAAGACGGAGGTAAGAAAAAACCTTCAAACACAAAGCAAGAAATATCAATGGTTGACACTAAAAAGGAAAGATCTAAAATTGAAGAAGATATGATGATGTGTGAAACAGCTTCGTGGAAACCAGAAGAAAATCAGGAGCCTCGCAAATTCGATAGTGTTTTGCAAATTCTGTTCTCTATTTAGAATATATTTTTTGAAAAAGTGTTCATTCCAATGCATGATAGTTTAAGAAATGAGTAATGATTGTGATAAACTTAAAATGTTAGTGATAGCTATGCTCAATAACGATTTGTCTTAAACCTTTTAACTTTCAATTAAGATAACTTCATCTATGTTAAGTCTTAATTCATGTATTTAATAAATATAATTATATATTGTGTCTGAAAGTGGGTTTGTATCATTGAAAATCATAATTCATCATTATTTATTTGATTAAGTTGCTTATGATTAAACACAGTTATAATTTCTTCGTGATCCTTTTGCTTCTTCGAAACGATAACATCATCTCACTCTTTACTATTTATAATAAAAAAATCAACTTTTTTATTTGGACTTTTCCCTTTTAATTGCCTTCCAATTGTAATGGAAGGATGATTAATAGATTAGCTGTAGCTGTAGCAATTATAAAGGTAAGCAATAATTATTACATATTGTGTTTGAACAGCTATATTATTTTACCATTCATCTGAGGTATTAATGATTATATTTTGTAATGGGTTTATATTATAATTATCTTTTTGACTAATCTATAAATCAAATCTATTATTACCGCTACTACTTACTAAGTTTCATCTCAGGAAAAGAAATCAATTTTTTTAGATCCTTCTAATATTCCACAAACGCCAACAATTAAGAGAATCATCTTCCTTTGCCTTCTTTTTGTCAGGTTATTGACCCACATAGCCTTATGGGACTTTGCTACTATTCACACTTAAGGCTATTTCTCATCAACTGTAAATTGTTTATTGATAGTGGGTGCAGTGCATAATGGGTTACTTTTTTGCGATTATGATGATGTCAAAGTCTTTAGAACCTTTTTTATATTTATAAAAAAGTCTTAAAAAAAAACGTTTTTTGCTGAATATCTATTCGGCATCACATCTAGATTGAGAGCTCTAAATTACAATGGAATTTTTCCCAAACTCCAGTAGCCATTTTTGGTCTCCAAAAACTGTATTCGTCTTTATTTCAATCTACCGTTACCAACCTACGCTTGCATGACCAAAACGTGCAAACTATTAAGATTATTAAGATTTCCTTAAATTAACTAAACAAGAACATTATTTGGACTTTCCTGCAAACAGGAAGAACAAAATATTAAGATTTATCAAAACAAGTTTGCATCCCACTAAAACAATAAACATGAAAGTTCTTTCACTGGTTCGATCAATCGTGAAAACAACTGAATGGATTTTGATGGAATTCTAAACGAAACATTTGCCAAGTTAGCTTACTTTCCATCATTTCAATGACGAATAATTCAGACAAACTAGAACACGTTCTACACTCAGTATATCTCCATATACGATAACAATTCTATAAAAAAGTATTTAATTCATCAATACTTAAAGCATTTACAAAATAAAATTTATTGACATCACAATCTAGATTAGATCTAAATTATTATGACGCATTAAAATTATCCAGATTCAAAATCGACAGTCGCAGGAGTTATAAAAATCATATAGCGCTCTTATACCGAAATCTTTATTATCATAGTATTAATAAGGCTATGACTACAGTAAGCCAAGTTTTATTTGTTGGCCGCGGGCGATTTTAGTTGTCAAAATGTCAACGAGCTTACAATATCTTCCTGATATGATTGTACCAGTCTCTTTGCAAGGCCGGCTAACATCAAATGCCGATCTAATTCGATACGTTATTAAATATAGAGCACGCTCTGATTGATAAAATGGTAATAAAAGAAAGGAGAAAATGTCAAGGATTTGAAATGTACCGTTTAGTGTAGCATTTAAGAAGAAAACAGGACTTATTAACTTTATTGGATAGTTTTACCTGTCCCTAATAGGTAACTGTGCACGATAAGGTATGTAAAAATAACCAAATCAAATAGAATCTATAAAGATAAGAAAAAGATAGGTATTCGTGAAAGTGACCAAGAATTTAAATCAAGAACTAGGAAAGAAATAAACAACATAAATTAATAAGCAATAAAACTATTTTATTACTGTTTAATTTGAGATAATTCAAAATGCTAATATTTTAAATTAAAGTGCTACCAATAAACGAAACGGTATCCTAATGAAATTAGAAATAGTCAATATTCATCACTAAACCATGTTAGGTTACCTATCTGATTTAAATTAGGTGATTCTGATTAATTCTTACTATCTACCTACTTAAAAGAAGAGGTATTCCTAAAAGAATCACGATTTAGAGGTTCTACCGATGCGCACCTTTAATAGGTACTCCTCAAAACGTACCTTTTAGTAGTTAATGTTATCGGGAGCGCCTCATCTAAAACGCCTCAAAACGGTTGCACTACAAGGAGTAGGTACCTCAAAAAAAGCTTTCCTTTGACTTATTTTCATTGATTTGTTGCCAAGCTTGTGTTAAACAGAGATAACGCCACATCAAAAAGAAAACAAATTGACTTAAGTACCTAACTAAAGTTTAGTTGACTAAAATGGGATTTCCAAGTATGCTTTCTGGTTACTGAGAATTAAGTTTAGTAGGTAAATGATCCTTCGTATACGTACTTACCCGTCGTGTTACCCAAGGATGTAACTATGTAGGTTTTTTTCAGATACTACATACACTATGTAGGTTATACTGTGCTAAAAATAATAATTATGATTCCTGATCAAAAACAAGCAATATTAATCGATAATCATCTCAGTTATGAATCTCGGAAACAGAAAGCCATAAATAGGGTAAGTACCTTTACACTTTCGTCATTAGAACCTTTTTGATTGCCGAAAAAAATCACGATCCGTCACTTAATTGCGTATTCTGTTAAAATGATCTAATTTCCTGTTGTTGATAGCAGTAGAAGATAATTGAAATAAATATAAATCAAGTTTTGCCATACATTATTATCTAAGGATAGTGTGTGATCTTAAATACCGCTTGTTCGACAACCCATTAATTTGTAGATCAATCAAAATTCTGTCAAATTATTTTGATTTGATATCTGTGAGACAAACGCATAGAAGAAGTATCAAATAAATCAATCATAGTATATAAAAAGTTAGAGAAATAATACGTAAAAAACAGATAAATAGCACCTCCTATTAAGCCTTCAAAATTAAGCAATAATTTAATATTAGTTACAGTCTACATGATGAATATGTTTTATGAATACTTCGATAAAAAAATATCAAAGAGATCCCCAGATTTTTGAAGTTGTTATATTAAATGATACGATTCGTCCGATTGCTATACATTCAACATAAAGAAAGTTGCTTCACAAGACACTTGTGAAAAAGTACTCATATTTCCATTAATATAAAAAAACTCTACTCCCAAAAGGACATTTTCTTAAAGTTTTTTTTTAATGAAAAGCCGGTTACGTTGCTATAATAAGTTAAATTGCTTACTTTTACTTTCTTACCGTGAAACAAGAAAAAAAAATCATCATGAAATTACAACAAGTTTTTCCGGTCACGAGTGACAAGTGACACGAATTCTAAGAAAAATATGTGTAATTACACACAATTTTCCACTTCAATTTTGAATTCAACTCATAATTTCACCAAAACCACAAAGTAACTTGAGTCAAAAACCTCAATTTCTTTTCAAATCACTTAGTTAAATTCTTCAACAGAATTTTACATCCAAGATTAATTACAATGTATCATTTAAACGTCAAAACACAATACAATACGACCAGTATAAGTTGAGACTTAACACCAGCGTAGTTCTAAGAGCCATGGTGATCATGTCGTAAATATATTACAAAGCTATGAGTATTGCTTGTAAGATTTCTCCAAAGAATAGGTCAAAGGTTTTAGGAACATCGAAATATAAAAATTGGTTAGAAAAGGCTTATTTTACTTACTTTTCCTATTAATTTGTTAAAGCCAGCCGGACAAATAGTTAATACTGTCACATAGGGGTATTGCGTTGCCCGGGTAAATGGGTTGATGAGGTCAGATAGGCATTAGCATTATTATTTCTAATGAATAATAGTAATTTGTTTGTGTGAATTTCTGATATGGGTGAACTTGCCTGAAATAAATGACATTTTATTTTATTTATTTTTTATTAGCTCCTTGTAAAGCACTGGTACTCAGCTGCATCCGAATAGACTGGAAGCCGACTCACCAAAGTTGGGAAAAGGCCAGGCAGACGATTTTTAATTTCTACCACTGAATTCTAGCTCCAACTTTAGGTTTCAAGATATCCTGGTTTGCAATTTTATTCTCTACCGGTATCGACGTATTTTATTATAATGACCAATTCTACAATTTGATGGATTATAACTGTTAAGAGTAATTAATAATAATTACTATATTTTTGTTATAAGTTATAAACAAAAACTGGACGTTGATATTTGGGTCAGCAGACTTTTAAAGTGCAAGGTCAAGTTCAAGTTGTGGTTAATTTTCGAAGTGATTGTAATACGGTACTCGATATAGTGATGGGTGTCCAGATATCGATGAATTTATTAGGCCCTCGATTCCGTACCGCTATCGATGAATTTTGCAAACTTTTTATGGCATCTATTTCCTTACAAAGTTGACAATTTTGGAAATGTGAAAGTTTGCATGTTAATTAATCTAAACTGTTGGTGTGGACTGTAAGATGTTTGTCACACACAATGTCTGCATCTTTAACCTGAATAAATACAGTTAAGGCCATTCGTACTACGAAGTAACCTATCTAAGATCTACTATCCTATCTATCAAATCTCACACTTGTTTGTAATTTTGAAATCTTCATAAGTCATAGGCAACTTAGATTTTAAGACGGGGAAACTACATATAAAAAAATATTTGATAAACTAGAAAGTGCAAGAAATCTAGGTATACATAATATACCTACTGCAGTAAAGTATACTTAAAATGAATTTAGCTTTCATAGTTTTGTTTACTTACACATACTTTCAGTATATTAAAGTAAGCTTTTATGACTAAGTTTATTTTACAACACTATTGTTGGCTAAGATCAATGTGACACTTGTGCATCCGGTTAAGGTGTTCTTTAGTTCTATCACTCTTAAACAAACATAAGCTAATTTAAAGTTAGACATTATAAAATATAATTGCCTCAAACTATACATAAAAAGGTTGATCATGATATAAATAAAACTGCTCAAATTGATCCGATTAATTTAAAAAACCACGAATCAATCAATAAATTAAACAAAAAATCAATTTGTTGTGATATTTATCATCGACATCCCATCGCAATTAAAAAAGGTCGAATCAAGCTGATTGACGTTTTTAAGACATTATAATAAATTAAGCCTACATTTTGCACAAACGTTTGATTTAAACATGTTGACAATTAAGAAAAAAAACAAAACTGGTATATATTTTTAATAAGTGTGAATAAATTAAATTAAATCACCGATCGTTTTAGCAAAACATCGATAAAAATTGTGTTTTAAAGAATCAATTTCACGTGTTACATCTACTTTCACATTTCGCATCCCTGATTCTCGATACTAGTGTAACTCGAAACTTACGAGTATCGATAAAATCTTAGTTGTCCACGTATGTGCTACTGACACTATCTTTAGTGAGCCTGTGAAATAATTCTCTTTTGTTTTATGTTACTGCAGGGACTTGAGGATGCATCGCAAAAAGGTCGTCTTTATAAAGGAGGATTAAATTAAAATATTTTTATGAGCACACCCATTTTCGAGAGAGTAAATATAGATCGTTTAAAAATAAACCATTTATACCGAACACATTGGAAATCTAAACCTTAAAAAAATATTTATTTAAAATAATTATTAGCAACTAACTCTTAACAGATGTGATTATATGCTTAATTTTTTGAAGTGTTTTTTTAAAAAGGCTCAATAATTTTAATGACTAAAGACTTTTTAACTTATCTACTCAAATTATTAGTTTCTACTGCAAAACAACTTGCGTTTGACGATAACATCTCACATTCACTTGAATGCCGTCACAATCGAGATGTGGGACAATAGTAAAATCTTTTTGGACGTGTAGCAAAAAGCTGGCGTCTGCCACCAAGCTCCCAACTCGCCAGTGGACGGCGCGAGTGACCGCACGTGTTCGATATTCGAATTTTAAAACATCGAATTTCAATTATTCTTATTTGGAAATATTGTGATTATTTTTTTATCGATATCCTTACGCTGGGAAAGATGCGGCCCTACGTTTTTGGAATTTTGGTGAGTACATTTTTTTTATATATTTGCCTAACAACAACAATAATGCAAGGGTAATTTAATACGTATAAAAAATGGAGGTAATAGATAGAAACACAAAAATAAAAGTTGTTTTTTCATAAGATCATCCATTATTAATCAAATTGAAAATCTTAAAAAAAATGAAAAGACAAAATTAAACGACGTAAACCATTATCAACAAAAAGCAAAAAATAATTCAGATTTACTGAGATTTGGTATGACGTTTATTTTTTAGAAAATCGAGCACTAAATCAAGTCATCCTCTATTGACAAAGAAAATAACGTGTTTTAGGTAAAAACGAAAGCTTAACGGTTCACTCTTACCTTTACACAGATACGCATGTACCCGTGACGGTGTTTACTAAATGTGTTAGCGTACCACTCACACTTGACCGTTTAACCTGATACATAAGTGTACTAACATTTCGCTTCAACAAGCTTTTAAAATGAGTTTGCGTATTTGTCAAAAAATAAACTCAAATTAAATGAGAAATAGTGCAAGTGTTTTGTTCTAATTCAGAAAAATAATTGAACATAAAATATACGAAAAAAATACGTCTATACCTACGCCTTAACACTTACACCATTAGAATAAAATATTCTAAAGTGGGTTTTGGATTTTAGCATTTTGAGCAAAACACAGCTACTCCTGTTTATGCACTTGAAATAATAATTAAATGTCAACTCTAACGGTCTGCTTATAAACACATTTGAAGCAACGATAAATAATCCGTATGTTACGATAAAAGTATTTTTTCGCTTACGGAATAGTTCCAAAAATGCAAACAATGTCGATTACTCAGCTTAGGTCATACGCACCCAAAACTGCAAGTGACTGAACTACAAAACAGATATTAGAATTCTAATCATTCACTTAAGAATGTGTTTACCAAAAAAAAACTAGGTATTTGCAATTCCTCTGTGAGAATTCAATACTTATTTCTAGCATAGAACTAATAAGAATTAGACATTACTTTAAATAATAGGTATGCACACAGGTCTAGGCAAATATTTAGAAATGCCAGTTTTCTTTATATTTAATTACCTCTATATTTAATTATAAGTACCATTATTCTGAACACATACCAAAAAAAATCTTCATTTTTCGAATCTGCTGCGCAAAATCATTTTGTTTACAGCATTAATTAACGAATCCACTAAAATACCAATCGAATATCCAGATATACAATCATACAGGGAATTATTTTTAAACGTACGACCAATTTGTACGTTAATCGGAATACTGATGAAGGAAAACCAGGTGTACAATACTTGTATAGTACCTATGTGAATTAAGTACATCCTTCTTATATCTGAAATGGCTATATTAAGGAGGGCAGGTTGTCTGTTCCTAGTAAACATTATTATATAAATGTATCTATACATTATATTATAATAAAGAGGAAAAAGAATGTAATGGATAAACTCAAAAACTACTAGAACCGATATAAACAATTCTTTCACTGTTGGAAAACGACACTCTTCCTGAGTAACTTAGGCTATATTATATCCCGCTACGGGCAGTAGTTCCCACGGGACGTGGGTGCAACCGCGGGAAAATAGCTAGTGAATTATATGCACCCTTCTTGTGTCTGAAATGACTATATTAAGATAACATTACAAGACAGGTTGTATGTGTCACTAGTAGATAATACTATGTATGTATGTGTAAATAAAAATAGTAAACGTCACTATTTTGTACTATTTGCTATTTTTGTACTTGACATTCAAAATTGTCGCATTCTAGAGATATGTAGGTACGTTGTATTAAAGTGGTCTATGTACGTAATTTAATATGTACATATGTAACGTATTACATTCTAAAGTGTCAATTTACTGACTGCTTGTCTGCAAGTAAAAACTTATGATTTTTTTCTTTTTTTTTCAAACATGTCTAAAAGTAAAAAAAAAAAATTCGTTACACTGTTTTCTACGCTTTCCGTTTTGACAAAAAAAAATCTTAGTCAGTAAGTCAATATTAGTTTCCACAAAACTTTTACCAAGTTTCGGTCAAGTTCAACGACTTGCTAAGTAAACACGCAGGTACTTGGACTCTCTTGTTCTTAGTAATAAAAAAATACTGTCTTTAAGCTTTTAAGAATTTATTTAGAATGTACCTACGGTTTAATTATTTATCACGTTTTACGGGTCTTATACTGAGGCCACGATAGTTTTATTTTTATTGCACTAATTCTCTCAAGATGTAAGTGAAACCGCGGGAAATAACTAGTTCGTCTGTGAAACTTATGGCAACCGTGAGAAACTCATAAACAAGTGACCTTCGTCCAAGTATTAAAAAATAACTCTGTCAAAATGTCAAATAAAAAGTTATGATAAACCACTTTCTATCTATTATCTCATAGCTCTATAATTTTACTAGACTTACTTTTAATATTATAGCCATTGCGTGCAGAGACTTTGCCCTGGTTACCGTTTTCAACTTTCCAGTATAAACCAACTCGTTTTCAATAGAAATGTCACTAACATCACTTTCAACTCGATAATATATTTTTACGATTCGATAAATTAAAATAAGTGAAGCACAGCACTATTTTAAAGTGCAAATTCTTATTTCAAAAATATTAAAAGAATAAATTAGTAACATTCTAGTCAACAGACAACGAAATACTGAAGAACAATAAATAAAATAAATTCTATATCGATAAATGAATTTAATAAGTAAAAAGTCGTTTTAGACATTTTAGGAATATAGTAAACAACGGTAAAAATGTTAGCCCTTCTTATACTTAGTAAAACCAAAAAACGTCGTTCTTCGCTTGAACGTACCTAATAGGGTTTCAATAAACAATAATAGCACTTAAAAAAAAACAACGCCAAAGTTATGAGATTTTTATGTAAATTGACTATTTTCTATATACAACGTAACAAAACAAGGTTTAGTATTCAAATCACTTGAAAAGTAACATAGTTGATTTTATTCAAACTTTCACTGTTTGCCAAACTGATTTAGCAATCGTAAAAAATCTACCTATCGAAATTTTTTGCACGCAAGATTAATCTGTAAAAGGTTTTAAGCTCATAAACAAAACCTTTTATTACTTTTAATTACATTTTTAAAATAATTAGATATTTATCCTTAGTTAATCAAAGGATAAATACAGAAACCTTTATCTTTCTTAAAGGTAAGTCAATCAAATATTTTGGAACAAACTACATTTGATCGATATCGACAAAATCTTACCTAACGTAATAAATATGTGAGCATTTTTTTTTTCTAACAAATACTCATATTTGCGGATAACGATAAACAAAATATTTCAGTTAGATAAGTTACTTAGGTACAAATGAGTTATTTTGGAAATATTAAATTATACCTCCTCATTTTCCACCACTGCTGTCAATCTATTAACGGTGAATTTTTCATGTAGTTAGCAAAATAAAGACTGAGCTACGTCCAAAAGCTAGTCTACTATTCAAACAGCATTACCACATTAATAACTTAATTTTAACTCATACTAAAACAATATAATATCAACAAGTGACTGATACAACTAACACAAAAGATCTAAGATTAGCTACCAAATTGGTATGCAACTTTATATTTGACCGGCTTGCCCTTTCAAATTAGACGGAACTACAGTTCTTTGTTTTGAAGGCTTTCAACTGTTTTAAGCCTTTAAAGTGTCGACACGATTATTTTTGTGTACACAAAAAATATATCCCTCTTTAATGACGTAAAGTTTAGCCTTTTTGGGAAGGTAAAATATTGCTGTTGACAGTTAAACAATTGATTTTGACAGATACTCATTTGCACTCTCAATTCCGACTGATTATGATTAAGTGTTTGGTTAGGTTATACCTACCTATGTATTTTCGATTTCATATTCTTGATAACTAGGTTTTGTATCTAAAAAATATAGTTTCGTTTGCTCCTCTGTTAGAAGTTTCTGTCAAGTATGATATAAAGTATAGGTACATTTACCGATAAGAATTTTATTTTAATTGTCAGAAATCTACGCTACGAGTACGCGGGTGAAACCGCAAGAAAACAGCTAAGTAGTTTTGAATGAGTAGGTACGTAATGTGCAACGGTTCTTTTATTGACCCTTTGATCATACATAATTAACAGACACAATATTTCACACTTAAACTTGATGATTATCAAAGGGCCATATTCATTTTGGACAAACACACTTTCTTCTCAAAATTATGAGTGCGACCGACAGTCCCTTATCTCAGTGTGTTAAATGTGAATATGACCATAACTGTCCTATTTTCTCTAGCTTTATGGTCATGTGGTCCAAAAGGGATCTAAGATAAGCAAAGATTCATATGCGAGAATAGTTTGACCTCATGCCCTTCTAAGTTTGAAAGTACCTACATAGGTACGTACATCATCGTAACCATTTTCGGACCTTGTTTTGAATAGGGGTCATCAATGTTTCGGAAATGTTAAACAATTAGGCTAGATAACGGGTACTGTTTTAAGACATTAAAAAGCTTTTGTCATAGTCATTTTCGGAGGAGTAAAATATAGGGTTTAATTTTCTATACAATACCTGTCAAAGTCACATATTAAACATGTCTAAAATTTTCATGATTTATGAAGATACATGCATAAAAACGTACCAGAAATTATTTGTATAGCAATGAAATTATGGGCATACAAAAAGCAAAGTCCTCAAAAGATCTGTAAAAGTTTCGAACTCATCAAATATGAAATTAGCCAAACCGCAACCCGTTAATTAACGGGAACGTCAAAACTAATCAACATTATGGCTATTACTGCGTCAACACGTCAATCTAAACTTTTAACCAAACTAAGATTAATGAGAAAGTAACAGTCTGATAGACATTTCACAGCAAAAATATTATTAAAAAAAATGCTGGCAACTTTTGGGTGTTAATCGAATCTATGTACTAGGTATTCCTCAATGCTAATTAACGTAAAAAAAAAATAGATTTCGTTTCATAAAAGTAAAAAAGGTGATTTCATACTATTCACAATGAATAAAGAAACATATTGTACCTTTATCGATAAATCATTTTGAGATTACTTCTTCTGTCGATCAAGACTCTTAAACAAATTAATGCAATAAATTACGAATATTTTATTCACTACAGCATACTCAACTTATGCAACAAATATTTAAACAGCACTCTTCGATCTCCCAATACACTGTCACCCAGTGATAATGACCCAATTGGACACTAAGTACAGTGGTACAAAATAAGTAAATATAACGGTACCAGTGCCAAACAAGCGCAATAAGTGTACGCGACCCAGTGGTACCCATCTTAGGTGAACGTTGTTTTGGTGAGGTTAGGTCCCACTGTACGCGTACTGTGAATATGGTAGAGAAAATTAAATTGGGGTTTTTTATGGATATCGACAATGAATAAAACTAATACCTACCTATTTATTGGTATTATGGATCACGGCTCTTTATTAAATGCAAATTCAGAGACATCGTTTTCGTATTGCAACATTGTCTTTCTAATAGATATGAGACTTATTCTTAGTATAGTTAAGCAACTCATTTATTTTAATTTAATGAATGTAAAATCAATCTAATGCCATTTCGGATTACCTATAATAAAAGAAACTACTTACTGTCATTTTTCTCTGAATATATTCTAAACAGCTAAATGCCTTTTCGGGTTATTTCATTGGTAGTTTCCATTTCCGCTTTCGATGCCACCTCGCCTTTCTCAGGCCGTTCGCCAAAACAGTATCAGCGTTTGACACAGTTGCCTTTATCGACACATTACCCGTATTTATTTCTCCGTTAGTTTTTATATTGATTTGGTCATTCAGGAAATCTTTTATGATGTTTCGAAATGTGTATTACTTCCTAGCTTCGTTTATGTGGGATGTAGATTAGGTTCAGATACCCAGTAAAGTAA
This sequence comes from Helicoverpa armigera, assembly GCF_030705265.1. Taxonomy (NCBI): domain Eukaryota; kingdom Metazoa; phylum Arthropoda; class Insecta; order Lepidoptera; family Noctuidae; genus Helicoverpa; species Helicoverpa armigera. The sequence continues at coordinate 1,037,533 of NC_087123.1, read as the reverse complement.
AAATAATCATACTAAATAGCATCCGAATAAAGAACATCCTCCTTTTAACAAAATATTTTAACATTTCATTTGTGATTGGAGCCTCCTTTTAAGCAAGTAATGCCTGTGCTAGGAGACTCCGCTCTTCCATTTTAGTTCGACAGAAATATTTATAATTATTTACACTTTACAATTATTTAACTACAAGAGTGTGCAGTATGCGCATGAATGTGTGATGTATGTGTGAGCACATAATACCTTCAAACATATCATCATCTTAATAAAATCTTTTTGTTTCTCTCTTAATAATAGACTCGGTCATCCTAGATCTGCATTCCATCCTGAATTCCAAGTCTAGACTAGACCTATAAAAAGTCCGCACCCTTACATTATCATACTTCAAGTCGAAACACGTTTGTAGATATAAAAAAGTTGACTTACATTAATTTGTTTATTTAAAACCGGTAGGTACAGCGTAGTTAAGAGAGTTTCACTTCGATCGCAAATCAGTTCACTTTCTTTTAGTCTAGCTAAACAAAAACTTTAGGAATATCAAAGTGTTTTTTTTCACGATTTTGACGCAGAATTTCCATGGAATACTGTTTTTCTGATGATTCAATTAAACGTCAGAAAGACAAAAGTAAACATTTACGTTGTTGTACGCGAATATTGCACATTTAAATAAAACGAAATGTACGGATTTTATCGTGGTTATATCAATATACCCGACGGCGAAGTTTCGGATATACGGATGGCGTCTAAGATATACTTAGAAAGTACATACAAAACAAACCTTAAAAAAGTTGCATCGGTACTTGCCTGACCTGGGATCGAAAATAAACTCTTCCAATATTTCACATAAATTATTATTTTATAAAGACGACTTCTAACTTTTTTTACTTGAAGCTAATAAATAAATGTATTTTCAATCTAATATATTATGTAGATCTAGTTAAACAACATTCTGAAAACTTCATATTATTACTGATACATAGATTATTAATTCAATTTCCTGTTTGATTTTTATTTGTAGGTTATGTCGAAATACGGTTACAATATCCTCAATGGATCATCAACTTCAAAACAGCTGTGTAATGCATGACTTTCACTAGAAAGTGTATCGGTGATCGTTATTTAATAAACACTCGTTTGGCGAAAACTATCACTTTACTGATTGACAGATATTAAGCATTATTTATGTAGGCCATACTTCTAGTAATGGTAGTGTAATATTCTTGCGAATAGTTTTTACACTGAAACAATATCAAAGCGTGCCTGTGCTCTAGGCATCACACAGGCAACAAGCATGAAACTTCATTCAATTTTTTTTTTTTTTATATTTCAAACTGGCCGTTTCTCGCGGCTTTATCCGCTTTTCGTGGAAACTGATTCCCGAACCTTCCTTAATGTTACCTGGTGATAGCGTAGCATTCCAAAAATGAAGGAATTTTACAAATTGCTTCATCAATTTCGGAAGCTCCAAAAAATCATCTTTCTAATATTACAATTTTGTATCGTTTCAGATGATCCTTGCGTGTTCCTGTCTAGAAGTTCTGTCGCGGCCGTCAAACAATGAGTAAGTTTCTGCCTCATCGTCAAAATAAATTTATTGTAGATACTTTAATTTATATTGTAAGCAAAAATACTGTTTTTATACATATTTGACACGAACTAATCATTAATTTTTATTCTCGAAACTGATTTCATTGACATTTTCATCGTCATACCCAATCATAATTATTTATTTGTTTTTTTTTTCTATTGAAATTACATTTATTTCATTGAAATTCTTCATTTTCACGACATTCATTCACTCTGTTCAATATACTTTAAAGCAAATTATTTATTTAATAATAAAATAATTTATTATTTTCGATCACAAAAATAAAGCTCAATTTATAAGATAAAAGTGTATCATTCCTGAATTATCAAAAACAGTTAATCAAGTCAAACAAATTCAATGATGTCAGTTTCTAATTTAATATTCTCTAAAAATGTAATTTTCTAATTTTAAACACCAACTTAGAAAGCTACGGTTTTGTAAAAAAATATTAACGACGAGTTTACGTCAGTAGTTATGCACAATCTGTTTAAAAACAGCACCACTAACAAAAGTAGTAAAAAGCTTAAAAACTAGTGAAAAAACTACAAGGGATCTGCAGTAGTTCAGGTATGGTTCACTTCAAATATTATATTGTAAGCTTCACCTCCGCTTTATTATATACACGCTAAAACATTAATGCTTATGGATAAAGGTTTCATGTATATTGTAAACCAAAATGAACTTACATACTAAGAAAAGACGGTGCATATTTCAGGGTGGCGACATCTATCGACAATCTAACAGAAACGCCAATAGAACAAGAAAGATCTTTGGCTTACGATGAAACTAATAGAGAGAACGAAGGTGTTACTAAAGATATATTGGAAAAGATAAAAGCTATAAACGATGCTCTCAAGAAACCCAGCAGACGTAATCAATTCCAATGGAATGCTCCACATCAAACAGGAGGAGAATATGTTCTGGATAAAGAAATATTAGAGAAACTGCAACAAGTAATTGCTTCTGGCAAATTAAATTCCAATTTAAAAAATGTACAACAACAGGAGAGCAATACAATTTTCAATGAAGATGCTGATGATACCAGATACTCAAGACAATTGGCCTCTCTGTATGGTGGGAACCAACCTCAAATGACACCTGCGTATATCATGAACATGCCTGTTCTTATCATGCCACCGGTGAACAACATGTACAGCAATTACATGAACCCTATGGAATATAGCACAAAAATTCAAACTAGACAAGAAGGTCCAACCTCACCATTTCCTTCTTTTCCATCTTTTCAGTGGCCCTTTGCGCAATTTTTCCCCATTCTTATAAGAGATCCGTTGCTAAGTATCATGAATGGAGGAGGATGGAGCAATTTTGTTGAGGTTGGTCAAAGCGCTGACGTTTGTAGAAAACAAAAATCTAACGATCCAAACATTATAACTGAAAATAAAATCGAAGATGATGAAGTAAAAGTTGAAGAGCCCAGTGTACTTCCAGCTGTAGAAACAAGGACAAGACAAAAAAGAGCAGTTAGAAAACGTACAGTAGCTCAAGGAAGCAAATTGCAAGAAATTGATGAACTGAAGTTAAACAAATTCTTTACCATAAAGCCTACAACTACAACACCAAAGCCCGCTAAAGTAGTGACACCAGACACCAAAACTGTTGGTCATGACGAGGGAGACTTGCGATTCCCTTTCTTAGATTTATTTGGAAATAAAAACAAGAAGCCAGCTGGGCCTAGTTTCTACATCAACAGGCTGAAGGTTAGGCGAGGAGGAGTAGCTATCGCTGGTCCCGGAGGAGTGGCTACTGCTGGCAGAGGTGGGACCGCGATCGTAGGCCCCGGCGGGCTAGCTTACACCCAACCAGGAGGACTCGCCGTAGCTGGACCCGCAGCGCATGTAGTAGCATTATCATCCGAAGCTGACCTTACTTCAGTTGCTCATCGCCTACAGGAACAAAGTAAAATAGACGGTTCTATAGCTAGATTATTACAAGCCATACCAGAAGGAAAAATTGTTGCCACTGGTCCTATTATTTATTACCATCCTAACCAAATATAAATCATTTCTACTAACAAATCCACCTTTCATTCATGTTTTCTTGCTCATTAAATTCTTTCTTTCTCACTCATTAGATTCTCCAACGGACGAGGAAGCCGAGAGGACGGAGAATGGAGCAGAATGAAGCAGGAATCAGATCAGTACATATACGATGGCATGAATTTTCAGGAAGAGCCCTTAAAGTTGGAGGATACGACGTTCATGCTATTCATTAAACCTGTAGCTCACGCTTTGAATTCTAAAGGGACAGCTTTGGCAAATCCCATTTCCCAAGTTGTCATAGCGAGAAACCAGAGTGGGACTATACTTCATGCGCCTCTAGCCACCGCTGTGGCAGGCCCTGGTGGCGTGGCTCATGCTCAATCAGATCTATACCTTTACGAATTTGTAACTCAATGATAATGGGACCAATACTAACTAGAAAGTAAGAATAAATAAGAGTAGGATTCATGATTAGCTTCCGGAAATTAATTTTGACTGTTAACTTAAAATTAGTTTCTGGATTGAATGTAAGTTGGAGTAACATAGAATTGATGTAAAATGTTAAAGTAAAAGTAGTAAATAAATGAAGATTTTAATGGTATAATTTTGTTTCATTTATATGGTTCTCAAAGTAAAATTCTAAATAAGTCTCAAGCTCCACATACTTATTTATGAGTTATAAATATTAAAGCTCAAGCTCGTAAAATAACTTAGACAATCTGTGATAGGTCACTAGCCTAAACAGACCACACCAATAAAATATATCGGTTACTCCCACATAAACCTACTATTTAGAATCAGTTGTAGTAGCAAGACTTTATTTCCTGTACACCCACATTATTCTCTAAACTGAGACATAATAATACGTTAACACAAGGTAAACACCCAGCTGAGTTTTATATAAATTCACAGTTATATCAAAAACTTACTCCACACATTTCCATATTTTAGGGCTTCAGTACAATACGTACCATTCTACGGAGGCGCCAAGGGTCAATACCTAGAAATAAAGAAAGACAACCTTGGCAGGATAACTGGAGAAAAAATTGTCTCAGAAGAAAATATCAGCAGTGAAAATATTCTCAAAAACAGCGATGAGAATCTTCTAGCCAAAGTAATGGCTGCCAATCTTCAAAATCTGAGGATGTTGTCAACGAATTTGTTGAAATTGCATAATATTGGTCGTAAGACTGGGTCCTTAGGAGATGTTGAGAAGAATAGATATAAGACCCAGCTGGCTTCACTGGGTGAAGCTGCTTCGAACATTATTAAGCTGATTGAAGAAGTAGAAGATGTCGATGTTCTGTTTAGGAAGAATGCCACGTTGAGGACTAAGGGTGAAGAGGATGATGATTATGTAAGTGTTAACCTTGATTCTGTATTTTTTAAGATGTTTAAAAGAGTAAATAATGATAACATAATGTAAAAGATACAATTTAGCAATTTACCATACTTGTATGTCCATCACTTTTTTTAATAAAAATAAAATCTCATTATTCTAAAACTGTAGTGAGGTTAAGTTCATATATAAAAGGAGTGACACCACTAATGAAGTATTTCTGTTTTTCAGATTGCTGAAGAGGGTGTCGGCATTGAAGCGTCTAGTGACGACAGTAGCGAAGCTCAAGAATTTCTTGAAAATGGCACCATTGCTGAAGCCAAACCTGTTGGTAAGTAATTCAATATTTCATTTTATTCTCCGAATCAAAAAGCCTAGACTTTACCTACATATATTGTTTGGAAGACGTGCTAGTGCTGCTAACGGAATATTGAGGAAACTGTAGTTCTCTTCGAAAATCATAGATGGCACTACTTAACTAGGTACTACATCCTATAGTTGGTAAAGTTAGTTATCGTCATCAGATGTCGCTACACATCTGATTGAAGAGGAATAGTTTCTTGTGTTAATTTTACCTATTCAAATAATATATTTATTTTGTGCCTTTTTTGAGGGCCCCGTTTCATCCTTAAGTACTTACGAAATTATTTCGTTTAGTGCCAGTTTTCTTACTTCAATACTGCTATTTCCAGGTCTAGCAGTTATCGGTGAAAATGGCCTGGCAGCTTCAAGACCACTGGCTACTGCTGTAGCCGCCTCAGGGGTGGCACTGGCCAGACCCGTAGCAACTGCCATAGCCGGAGTAGACCCTTCAGCGTTAGGCATTAGCTTCCAGTTGAACCATTCCAAGAAGGCTTGAGGAAAATAGGCTGTAAGAGTCTGCATAATGTCACGCCTGTTAAATATTTAGAAAGGGATACAAAAAATTAAGATGGTAACGTGGGGCTATCGCTAAAGATTTGTCTTAAGTCTACTGCTTCACAAATCTATTCATCATTAGTATTAAAATACCTACATTTTCATTGGTCATTCATAACTCTCTCCATTTTAATGCACTCACTTTTTACTGCAGTAAATTACATAACCTGAGAAGTCACTTCATCCATCTTCGCCCCTATTTCGTTATATTATGCATTTCATAACATTGTAATTCATATTTCAATTTTGCTACATCAAGTTTAACAGTCTTCATCTAATCATTCATTTCCATCTCAAGCATTTCTTCATTCTCACAACTATACTTCTATTCACCTCCATGAAAATCAATGGCTATTTCCATTTTTCATTTTCTATCTTTGCAAAAATATTAATAATAATGGGCGTGACATTGTTTCATCAAATAGAATTCATTAATCATAAATAGTCATGTCACACGGCAGTGATGCTTTTTACATTCGAAGTAAGATTTACTCAATAAGGTGAAATAAATTACCATTAGAATAAGAGTGCCTGTAGACGGTTCAATTTTCCAAATGAATAATAAAATTCTTTGGTGGAAATTGATCGTCTGAGTGACAATAAGGTTGTGTCATAAATGTGTGAGCAAGTGGGATAGAATGTCTTGTGAAGACAAAAAATTGTATTTATTATTTATTTATAATGAAAATAAAATGAGCAACGTGATTGTAGTTTTATTTGAATTTCCTATAGAATTACTGTCCTTAGTTAAGTCATAGATTCCAGATTAAGGATGCATGCATTGTACTGAACGATTAGTCCACATTACAAATCTGTGAAATCTAAGAGCGATGTTAAAGAAAATGTGACTTTAAAAAAAATAAAATAGTTGTGGTACGACTACAATTCCTTCCTTCCTATTTGAAACGTAACAAACACTTTAAAAACTATTGCTTGGATTTTTCCAATGAATAAATTAGGTAAGCTGAATCACAAAATAATTTAAAATTGCGGAGTTTACCTCATCATAATATTTTGTCCTAATTTATGACTCAAGTGCTTTCTTAAATTGGTGAGGAAAATTGTATTCTATGGAAATTGCAAATAGAATTTTTGGAAAGCGGATTACTTGATCGGCATTCCATACATTATATGAAAACGTTAATTTGAAAAGGTTTTTACCGTACCGTATCTGCAAAGCAATATTTAGTTAGATTTTGGTCTTTAGTTTTTGCATAGACTCTTTAATGGTTTTCTTAAGAAGTTGTGGCTCTATTTACAAGGTAAGGACATGTAGAACATTACATGAAGTAATAACATATTGCTCAATTTTGATAGGCATATTAAATCTTGCCAAATTAAGGGTGCTTTATATGCATCCTTACTAAGGTTGCTAAATGAATAAAGCACAATTTATTTTGACGAATTTATCTTCGGGCTACTATTTAAGCATTTTACGAGATCTTCCATTTCTTTGCTATGCTGTGCGCAGGAGTTGATAACATCACGTTATTTAGATTATCTTGTAAACGTGATCTGAAATGTGAAATAGTATTTTAAAATGTAACGGGGAAGGATGATTCATAGCAAAATTTTAATCATCTGGTGAACACTTGTCTAAAAAAAGTGTGGCTGCAAAATGGACCTTATTTCAACATCATAATCTGAATTTTTTTAGACAAGTGTGTTAGTACGTAAATAAATTGATAATTTGCATGTATGAACAAATTAATAATGGTACCAATATTGAATCCACGTTTAAAAACAACACAACTACAGATTGACATGCTACTTAGTTTAATACAAATGTCCTTACGACTTATTCTAACTCGATAATTGAATAATCTTAATAATTATGTTGAACGGTGGCAAGATCTCGTCAACATACTATAGGTACAAAACTAAACAAAAGTGGTAAATAAATCCCTTGACAGAAAATAAATAAATGAGTAACACGTTTTTATAGTAACACTAGCCGTTTTCCCGCGGTTTCATCCGCGTCCCGTTGGAGCTACTGCCCGCACCTGGATAAAATATAGCCTATGTTATTCGCAAATAATATAGCTTTCTAATGGTGTAAGAATATTTAAAATCGGTCCAGTAGTTTTTGAGTTAATCCATTACAACCAAACAAACAAAGTTTTCCTCTTTATAATATTAGTATAGATACATACAGGAAATAATATACATAAAAATCACAAATACTCACACTATGATTCAGTATTAGCTACACTCATACAGGAATTACCCCGTGCATCCAAAATTCTAACAAATGCATTACTAAGCGATAGTTATCTTTACGGCGTAATTTTTTATGACTTTCTTTGTATTGCATGTTGTAAAGGACTTTCATGATATTGACATTCAACATTCATCGGAAAAGTTTGGTCGTTTGAACACGCTAATTGCAAGTAATTCTAGTCTGAATTTAAAAATTAGATAGGCCATTTATAGAAAAAGGCTACTTTTAAACGGGATGCAGAGTAGTTGACGATGCTGGTGAAACCTTTGACAGAAGCTAGTGACAGAATAATTAATGATAAGTTGAATGAGTATTATTTTTTTGTAAATCATCACATAATATGTTGTAAATGACCTCTCCCGCTGTGAGTGAGAGAGACAGTCTCTTACTGACTAAAACCAGGTTCCTACTGAAGCCCTTCATAAACGAGAGCCGCGGTAGTTCTTTCGAACAACTCTACAGCCCCGGCAGGCTTCGGCTCAAATGGATTCCCGTCGGTTTGCTGTCTGTACTTGAAAAATGGACAACCTTATGCTAACAAAATAAGAAGTTACACATTCATTTCCATAAAAATGCCTACTAAATACAATCTTAGTCACCATCCTCCATCCAATTATATCACCTTAGACATTGTTTGCTAAAAGCCTTATATTCAAGTGCGTAGTAAAATGAATTAATAAGGTGTTTGTATAGCAAAACTATTACCAATACCACGTGTCAACTATTTGCATTACCACTTGGTAAGCATAAAGATATTTATGTTATTGATACACTTTTTTGCGTACCTAACTGATTGCAAATTGTCCTTTTTGCATAATTTCCATGATCTGTGGGAATTACGGTATGTTCATTATTATTGAGTTAACTATCTGCACTGTAAATCTTAATATTATTGCTACTTTTATAGATTTGAATCTACTTTGAGTGCGTAGGTACCTTTGCTTAAACAATTCATTTTTTCTATTTAAAATATTGTTTTTATACTCAACTGCTTTTGCTTAATTAAATACGCACGTACTCTGAAATATTATTTAAACACCATTTACTAATAATTTTCAGATCAACATAAAAAATCACTTGAAAAGTCCAAACAACATTGCTGACCAATTACTTACTTACACTGCCAGTCAATGACCCATTTCTGGAATTGATAACACTGGCATATTAACTGAAGTCATGCAAAATTGTGTTGAAGCAAGTACATATACATATTATGTACTCGTATTTGCGAAAAATATACCTTCATATCACGCTTTACTTACAAGGAACAAAGTAAACCGCAAAACAAGTAAAGTAATGAACTCCTGACCAAACTTAGTGAGTCAATAGTGGGAAGGCTTAAAGGAATACTGACTTGCATTAACCTTCCAGGAAATCTTAATGGAAATTATGACGATTTACAAGTTCAACAGTATATGTAATTTGAATGAAAACATACTTAATAGTCCCTAGGCCGGCGAACAAATTTTTTTACAAAATAATTTAATATTGATAAATCAATAAAAAAGTTAGGTTTCTCTAATCTAATAAAATGTCTTAATTTAAAATATCTTTGACATCAATATTTTGTTAACCACTAATCGACCATCAACGTTTTATCTTAACCTAATTTGATAGATAGGATACAAAAATAAATCAAAACGTGCAAAGTCAAAATATATCGCATGCATTTATCCTAATGTAATCCTGAAAATTAATTAATTAACATACATTATACATCGTCATTATACTATTTTCTTTATGACATTTGATCATGATTTATGTAACACACTTAGGGGTTTAAATGTCTTCTTTCACTTCAAAATTACTTACCTACTTACTCCATTTTAGACAATCGCGACAAAAGTATAAAACTCCCATTAACTACAATGCAAAGGGACAATACAATAACAAGAGTAAACCGCTTATTACCTGTTATTTGTTAGTTAACAATACTTGTGTATTTACGTAATTTCCATACTGTACTGAAAAGAAAGAAATATGAACTTCTCATTGTCTAGCAAACAGGGTTCGACGACACAATATTATGTCATTAGAATATTAGTGAATGAAACTGTATGGAAATGATGCTCATTTGTCAGAATAACACTTTTCATAAATACCTAAGAAAATTCATGAAATATTTAAAGTTGAGTCACCTAAGTGAGTATTTCTATATACCATCAATGATTATGAAGGTGAAGGAAAACATAGTGAGGAAACTTGGACTTTTTAGAAATCGCAAATCAGCTTTCCAAGCGTAATGAGCATTTTCATCCAGTTTAAAAAAACTTGCATAGGTGTATTGGAAGGGAATTTTTAGACCGATGTTGTTATATACAGTTACAGTTTTACATTCTGCCGTCGTTTTCATATCATCTTACAGAAACAAGCCGGACGCCGAAATGATGACAATTTGGTTTCCTGTATTGTAGTTTTTTATTTATAGATACAAATTGCACGTGGCTGATTCAACAGGAGTTGGGTGTAAACAGTTGCAAATACCACTGCAAACCACTGAAAATCTTTTCCGATGTCATGAAATTAGAAAACACGAAATATATACATTGAAAAAAAACCACTTCAATAAATGATATAATTCTTCAATAATGATATATGCTATGCTAAAAAAACCGCAGCAAAATCGGTTCCGCTAATAGTAAGATTATTGTGATCAGACATATATACATAAGGAGCAAACTGAAAACCTCCTTTTTTGAAGCCGGCTAAAAATAAATCATAATCTTCCTTCTGGTGCAGTCGGGTAATAAATAAAGCCCATCAGAGCTGACCCCCCATCACATAAAAAGAACATAGAAAAATAACAATTACCTAAGCATTTTATATTTGGTATCCTGCCAACTGCATCCATACATAGACCAAGGCGTTTGTTTGTTTGTTCGTCCAGTCATCGCTTACTTATCTTCTAATGCATCAATGTTTCCTAGTTCATGTCAATGTGGTGATGAAGATTCATTATAGTCATTGTATAAGAATCTATTGAATGTAATTAGTGACATTCTTTTTAACCCCCGACGCAAAAACGACGGGGTGTTATAAGTTTGACGTGTCTGTGTGTGTGTGTGTGTGTGTGTGTGTGTGTGTGTGTGTGTATGTGGCATCGTAGCTCCCAAACGGATGATCCGATTGTAATGCGGTTTTTTTTGTTTAAAAGGTATGTCAGTCGGGAGTGTTCTTAGCTATGTTTGGTGGAAATCGGTTCAGGTCTTCAAGGTCATCAGCTCGTTTGCGAGATGTGATAGGAATGTTACACGCTCAGTTTACTTGCAAGTACATGGGGGACCTGAAATTTGAAACACTAATGTCTTTTGGAACCACTGAGCTGGTCTGCTGTTAGGGCACGAAGGTAGGAGACGTAACCCTGAACTGCCTTTCAGTAAACCCATCGAGTTTGGGCTCGTTGAATTTGTCTTGACGAGTTCTCTTCATGTTTCTGATTGACGAGAACCTAATGCTGGAAATGGGATGTGGCGGATGAAACCCTGAAATGCCGGAATGAAACGGATAAACCGATTTATATTTTTACTGAAAATCTAGGATGTCCAAAGGTTAATCTTTATTGTTTCTCAATCTGTGCAATTCTCCCAGAGCCAGTTTGTCATGAGGATTGTTAAACAGCTTCCTTTGGCCAAGATCGCATATAGCGACCCCATCTTAAGATAAAATAAATTAAATGAAAGAAGGAAAAATTAAGGAGCTCCTTCAAAAAGCATGAAATAAAATTAAATTATAATTTAAAACCCCGACCAAAAGTACGCAATAATTATGACAAAAGGAAAAATAACTTTTAACACTACGTAAACTAAATTTTGACGTGTCGGGGGACCGCTTTCTACCTTCATAAATACTTACATAAATCAAATGATACCTACTTAATTACAACATTCGTTTAAAAAAAATACGTATCTAAAGTAATAAATTAGAGCGGTCCCCCGACACGACAAAATTTAGTTTACGTAGTGTTAAAAGTTATTTTTTCCTTTTTATAGGGTTTAGCGTTTTTAACCTTTTGTCATAATTATTGCGTACTTTTTTTGGGTCGGGGGTTTTTTTAAATTTATAATTGTATCATCAAATTCTTTAGACCTTCTTGATAAACAATACAGAATTAATAAAGCACTTTACTTAATTTTAATCGTTTTAATACTAGCTTTAAAGCTGATTGCTAACAGCAAAAATTCCTAAACCGACTTGGATGAAATTCGGCTCATTTATTTCGCAGCTGCAGCTTGCAGCAAACAATATAGGTACTTCGCCACTCTTTTTGCAAAGCACAGAATTTTTCAGAAATTAAATTACCTAAATATATGTTTTTATACCAAACTTTACCGCACATTAATTTTATTAAACAAGGTAAAATTAAAGCCTAAAATATTTAGGTTATCTAGCCCAACTCGTCCAAACTGGCTAGACCGACAACCTATGTCAACACTGAACTGGTTTTGGTTCAGCTTTTCGTAAAGTACTCAAAGTTATGTAGATCATCTTTATATCTAGTCATAAATTGTGTAACACTAGAAATATTTAAAAAAATATGTAGTCTGACTGCTACTGAATTTATTTTGTAAGGTTTTTGTTTCAACTTAAATATTTTGTTTTGATTTACCTCTGAGATATAACAATGATTTAAATAAATTAGGCATCTTACCACTGACAATGTTTCATGAACAGTTGTTGTCTAAAATTAATAAAAAAATCCGTTACTAAATTCGGGATCAATCATGTTATGTTCAACACTCTAATAAATAATTGATCCCCATTATTTACACAAGGAAATAATCCATTCGCTAATATACGTAACACTGTACCAGGAAAAATGTAATTAAAACAAATTGCAAATATTATTCAATTTCAAAGTAAATTTTTCCCGCTTCATATTTGTTGGAATACAAATGAAAATTGATTAGTTACGTGTTATTGTGGTCGGTTATTGGCCTTAGTTCAGTAAGATCTCAAATGTGTTTCAGTTATCTCTTGAACGTTAGATGAAAAACACTTGATACTGAAAGTATAGATGCACAATTTCTTTATTAGTAGGTATCTTCTCCAATTAGGACAGCATCTCGTCCAATCTCATCCCTGGTATTAATATTTGTTTCTTTAATCCACTGAATTCAAATCTTTGAAAATCGCTCAACCGCCAAACAATAAGCTATCCAAGCACATTTCCTAAAACCATTAAAATATTTTCAATTGTGATTACATCCTAAGGATACACAACCACTCTTCGGAAATAGATTTTTTCCAAAAGTCCCCTACACAGTGCGTAATGGTCAGCGTATAATTTTATCCCTATGGTCGCACGCACTCGCGTCTCATATAAGTGTGCGCGATGTGCGCCCGCGCATTATTACACTGTGAGTCAAAGTGCGCGGGTCAGATCGTGTTGTGAAAATATGGCTGTTAATTTTGTAAGTGTTCTTTTGTTTTTTACGATTTTTTGTTTTTGTAGTTTAGATGTAATTTTAGGTTGGTGAAGGTAATTAAAAATTATGAAGGACATATTTTATTGATAAATAAGAAAATTGAAAAAAAAACAGCGAAAACAATTAAACTTATTTTCTTTGTAATTTTCTTTTTATATTTGTATTATGTTTTTTTTTTAATTACACTGATTGTGAAATGCTACTACAGAAAAAAACAGCAGACGTTTTCCCCGAAATAACATAAACGAAATTCTAAAATGTAACGTTACAACTAAATCAGGCATGGAAAGGACAAAAAGCTATTTATTTACACAACTAACGTATGTGTTAACGGTCATTATTTTGTTCAGTAGGTTATTCACCCCAGACATCTAGTAAGTGCCTATTTTTTTCTATACATTATATTCCGTAACACAAGGTATGTGCTATATGTTCTAGTAAGTAGTAAAAATATAATATACTTACCAATTCTACCATCATGTCTTTAAGCGCACGAAAACATTCCTGAAATGAGACATTGGAACTGAGCTCTCAGCTATTGACTTTCGTAAGAACCTGTAACATGTCTGAACGGCTTCTTCTTATCCGAGTGCAGGAAGAGGCAACGGAAGCTAGTTTGAAAAATAAAACCTATAGCTTTATCGCTCTAGAGGTAGTACCTATTCATTAAATTATGACCACCTTTCATAATTTTTCACTCATAGCTTGCTCATTCACATGTTTTTTTACTGGTTCATTCGTTTTCATGAACATTGCTTTTCATATGTCAGCCGACATTGCCAAAATAGTCCGTTACTTCCGTCATTCACGCTAATGTTATTGTGTTATAATTGAATTACTAGAAAATAAAGGGTTCTTTGGGGAAATCAAAATAACTTTTTTGGACAGTAAGTACCTAGAAGTTATTTTCCGTGGTTCCGTAGCCCTCGTTCCGAGGAAGCTACATTCCGCGAATTGTTAAAAAGTAGCTTATGTATTAATCCAGATTGTCAACTTCTTGCTTTACAAATATTATCAAAATTCGTCCAGCCGTTAGAGCATGAAGAAACAACAACGACACTCACATAAACGCCTTTCCTAAAATTAGTTCGAATAGCTCAAAAAAACTAGATAGACTCTTGATACATATTATTTGAAAAAATCTCAACAAACATTAAAATAAGTCCCAAAATCTATAAACATAACATAAACATCTAAAATTACATAAGATTCCTAAGTAAGGTAAATAAAAAACACCAAAAAGAATTTATAGCAGAGCGTGGTTTCGATCCACGGACCTCTGGGTTATGGGCCCAGCACGCTTCCACTGCGCCACTCTGCTCATGAAAATCTCGCTGAAATAGGCGACTAAATACTTTGACGCTTTTCTTTTGCGTAACTTCTTGAAACTTTGCCATATAACCGCATTTCTTTACACACGCGTATTTATTTTTTAAATAATTTTAATGAACTAAATATTTAGTATCTTTGTTGTCCCTTATATTTTACAATACTTAAATACTGTGTAATACAAAAATTTGAAATTATCTATAACTAAATGAGAATAAAAATCACTGATTGTTAATAATAATTCACAAAAACCTGTCACTCATTCTGAAAACTGTCGAAATATAGTGTTGAGTATTTTGTTTATTACATTTCTTAATCATATACTTAAATACAAAAATAACGATGAAAAGCTTAGTAGCGAACAAATAACTTGTTTAAAAACCCCTTTTTATATAAAAAACACTCCCCAGCAGGTAAGAGGGTGACCCTTATGTTGTTTCATTCATAAAATACTATGTAATAATTACACCATTAAAAACACCATCACAAACCATTCTTGCAGCATTAAACGTTTACCTAGAAAACCACGAAACGAAGTTCCTACAAAACCGGGTCGCTTCAGAGTAATATGTAGGCAGACGCAGCCACGCGCGTCCCTACTTGTCCTCACGGGTTATTACGAACAAAATTACACTTTTCCAGCTTGCTACACTGTGTGGCGCAATAAAAGGAATCATTCAGACAGTTACTTACTTACATGCTTCGTGGCTAAGTGGCTGTGACAGTACGAATGTGTCATTGTTGGCTTTTGCAATGTTTCGCAAGATGTGAACTGGTGGTAGTTCGTTATCTGATGGGTAGAACTGGTTGGTAGTGGATGATTGTGCTTAGATAATATGTGCCTTTGTAGTGTGTTAGGATGATATAATTTTATGAGGTTTAGAATTCGCGAGTGGAATATACAAAAACTTTAACTCAATATATTTTCAGTTAACTATTGAAAACATTTTCGGTCACATTATTTTTTGCAAACTTTTCTGTCCAAGATATTGATCATAATCTCATATTGTATTGTCCATAATAACACATTATAAAAAACTGACTAACCTACATAAACTAATTCACACATTAACAAAAACAAATTTGACATTGGCAAAGATCTTAATATTTCCAAACAATAGGAGCCAAAAACAATGCCCTTTTAACTCAGTTATCAGCCTTGTTTACAATCAACTTACTGTCAACCACAGAGAACAAAATTACTAGCGGAGATGTCACAACACAAAATCTCCTAAGGAAGTTAATCAAAATGCGGGTGTTCAGGGGACGAGGAACGTTACTATGTAATTCCGTGCTCGCTTTATTTTAAAACCCAATCACTAATCAATAAAGACTAGTTTTTGACAGATTCATCTCGATTTAACAAGAAATCCAAACGCCTTGTTAGTTCTAGTAACCGATCACGCATTTATTAGATATTTGTAAGTTTGTATATTTGTAAGTTTGTATGTAAGGGGTAATCTTTACAATGTTCCTGAGTATCAGGCAGTAGTTTCCACGGGTCGCGGGTGAAACTGCGGGAAAACAGCTAGTTTGAAATACATTTTTTTACTTTGACTTTAACTTGACTACCTGCCTTATGGCATCTCTGGTCATATTTCCTTCCTCCGTGCTCTCAACTGTTCGTAGGACGAGTTGAACGATCCCTTGATGTGTCAGTCGGACGAAATTGTGACAGCAAGGTCAAGGGCGGAGTCTTACATGAATTTATATCACATCAAGTTATGTCAAGTAATTGCTTCAAGGAAATGTTGGAGTTGGGGAATCAAGTTCAATGTTTTTTTTTATATATTTTTTTTTTTATTTTGCAACGAATTATCTTAATGGAGCTCTATTTGAACATTAACCAATAGGTTTCTAAAAATAATTTTAAAATATTGAACTGTAGTCACTTAACACTGGGCCGATGAAGCTGAATCTGAATATGTTTTCCTTTTTTTACAGCTTTTGTAAAGAAAATATGCCAAACTGCCATATTTATTCCTCAGGTAGAAATTTACTTCTATTGAATCTTTTTTTTTAAATAAATAATTTAGTTTAGTTTATTTCACCTATTATTTTTTAATCATAAGTTACTGATGATCACTAAGCTGATTGTTTTCTCCTTATTTACAAATCCATAAACCACTAAAACGTCCCAACACAACAAGGTCAGAACACATCACATCACATAACATGACATAAAAACTCCGCCTGACCACGGCTAGATGATATAGTAAGTGGGTGAAGGCCTTTACGTCTGTCACATACTGATGTGACGGCTACTTACCGCGTGTTCCTTCCGTTGCGTGTCATCGCTGATCATAGGCTTTTGTGTTGCATGGTTTTTATTGAGAGAAAATTCCTAAGTGAGGAGGAGAATTCGAGGAAAACCGAAAACTGAGGACTCTAAGCAAAGGATTAAATAGAAAATTTCGTGTTGGTGTCATTTTAACACTTTATGAGTTACTGCATTCAAATCGGGTTAAATTAAGAGCAAAAATGCCATAAATACGACAAAATTTTAACACCTTACTATTCACTGCAATATTCAGTTCTCTGTTTCAGGTGTAATTTTTTGTTTTACATTTTTGGTTTCGATTTTATAATAAAATACTAAATATGCATCAAACGAAGACATATGCATCAAACTAACCATTCAAAGAAAAAATACGTTTATTTAACGGAAGTACGAAATAAGTGGTTTACCACGTTTATTGACTCACACCCCATAAATCATACCTACAAGGTTTTTTTTTCAATCAAAACAATAAACACAGCATCAAAAAAATAACCCATTCACACAGAACAATTAGATTAAAACAAAGATAGAACTCGGAACAAACAAACATTGCGTAATTGTTTAATTAATTCGGATTACCGCAACTAACGAATGCCTATGGTAATCGATTACAAGATTACTTATCGATGACGTATACTCTGTGCTTAGAGAATTGTAATATAAATTACGATCAATAAAACATTTTTCACATAGCCATTGCGCTATGTTTATAAAAAAGCATAAAAGGAAAAATGAGTACCTATGCTAAAATAATATTTTTAAACAGAAATTAAGCAAAGATCTATCGGTAAACACAAAATTGTATTGGAAATAAGTTTTTCAAAATATTGAAATTGCACGTCAAAAGATAATGCCTTCCCGAAGATAGCCACTTGACACCTTGCAATGCGTATGACTGTGATTTTCGTACATTTTGACTTTCGTGAAGTCAGTAGTAACCAACTTCAAAGTGGCTAAGCTAACTTAGCAGAAATCAAATTCGCGTGCACATCATATATGTAGTTATGTATGCAAGTGCTATTTCCGACTACCAAACACTACAAATCATAGAGAAATGCTTGTCTATTCTACTGTAACCATTAAATAATACGTTACGAATAAATTCTTCGTACGTAACCGAATTACGGGTTCATTTCAATAACTGCTAAGTAGTGTAATTTTACGCTTCTGGGGTACAAGTAAAGCTGTTTTCTATTTTATGTCTATCATCAATTTGAAATTGTTATGCAAAATAATATGTAATAGTACATACCTACATAGCTTATTACCTCAAGTTACTTGCTTTGTTTTGCCTCTTTCCAATATTCTGGTGGCTCTTGGTAACAGGGTTGTGGTCGAAGAAACTGGTTTCTCTAAAATCCGTATAACATAGCATACCTATTTATCTGGCTTCCACGTACCCATCACCCAATCCTGGAGGGAGTTTTAATAGAATGATAAACTAACAAAAATCTTTTACATTCTCATTAACTTCCTCTTGTAAAACCATTAAGTTAGATATTTATTACAGCGAGCTTCCTACACTTTTATGATACCTACTGGTCTGATCACTATCCGATGCAATTAACTTGTAATTTGAATTTAATAAAACCTAAAATTGTAATGTATAATAAATTTAAAAATAATGTAATATGGGGCGAAAGGCAGCCGAGTCAAATTGAAATATACCATAATTATTGTCACGCCAATTTGAGACTTATCGATTTTTCACCAGAATTTGCTACTTGTGCTGATAAAAAGTGTAGCTGTGATATGCATAAAGCTTTAATTAGAGATATGTATAAAGATGTAGTACGTGTATTATCAGAAGGCGCGAAATTTTCCTGTAGTGCGACTTCAAACCCCGGTCGGGGGAAGCATATTATAGGCTGGAATAAGCATGTGAGGGAGGCTCACTGTAACGCTCGGCAATGGTATAAGAACTGGTTGTTGTATGGGAGACCTAGTTCTGGCTGGCTTTATAATAAAATGACTGAGTCTAGGCGTCTATTTAAGATGAAATTGAAATGGTGTCAAAATAACCAACAACAAATTAAGATGGATATAATTGCACGACACCATGCCAATAATGACTTTTCTAAATTTTGGAAATCCACCAACAAATTGAATATAAGGCCTAGCCGGCCCGTGAGCATCGAGGGTGAACACGAGCCGGATGCCATCGCAGGATTATTTCGGCAGCATTTCAAAGTTGAGCCGTTTGTGAACCGTGCGCGGTCTGAGGTGATGTCGGTGCCCGATGCTGGGGCCATACCTGGAGATGTGAATGTAAAGTTCACTGCAAAGGAAATTGATATAGTTATTAAATCTATGAAAAGAGGCAAATCTCCAGGTCATGATGGCCTCAGCATTGAGCACCTGCGGCATGCTGGGGTACACTTGCCTAGGGTTCTGGCTCTATTGTTTAATCTGTGCATTAGCCACTCCTACCTGCCTGATGATCTCATGTATACCATTGTTGTACCCATTGTAAAAAACAAGACCGGAAATGTCTCGGACAGGTCTAACTACAGGCCAATCTCCTTAGCCACGGTTATAGCGAAGGTATTGGACAGTTTGCTTGACGGCCATTTAACAAAACATATAAAACTGCATGATGGCCAGTTTGGTTTTCGAACTGGTCTATCCACTGAAAGTGCGATTTTGTGCCTCAAGCAGACTGTGCAATACTACACCGCTCGTAAAACGCCAGTATACGCATGTTTCCTGGACTTGTCCAGGGCTTTCGACTTGGTCTCGTACGACCTGCTGTGGACTAAAATGTATCAAGACACTAGTCTACCCCCTGAAATTGTATCAGTATTGAAGTACTGGTACAATAATCAGAATAACGCTGTTAGGTGGGCGGCTAGTAAGTCGGATGAATATAAGTTAGAGTGTGGGGTGCGGCAGGGAGGGTTGACCTCACCGAAGTTATTTAATTTATACATGGACCGCCTGATTGGTGAACTGAGCGGCACCGGCATCGGGTGTCACATAGATGGGATTTGCGTAAATAATATAAGCTACGCGGATGATATGGTCCTGCTCAGTCCCTCAATCGGCGCGCTGCGGAAGCTACTCAGTATATGTGAGGAGTATGCGAGGCCCATGGGCTCAGGTACAATGTTAAAAAAAGTGAGATTATGGTATTTAAAGCACCTAAAAAAGAGGTCACAGTGGTATCTCCCGTCTCACTCTATGGTACACCATTGAACCAAGTCACTCACTTCAAGTATCTGGGTCACTGGGTCACCGAGGACCTTAAAGATGATATGGATGTGGAGAGGGAACGCAGGGCGTTGTCTGTTCGCTGTAACATGTTGGCTCGCAGATTCGCACGGTGTACTGAACAAGTGAAGGTCACACTGTTTAGAGCTTTCTGCCAGACCTTTTACACGTGCAGTTTGTGGACCAAATACACGCAGAGGACATACAACGCTCTGCGTGTGCAATACAACAATGCGTTCAGGGTGCTGATGGGGCTGCCGCGGTACTGTAGCGCCAGTAGCATGTTCGCGGAGGCGCGCGTGGACGGCTTTTACGCCGTCATACGCAAGCGAAGTGCGTCTTTATTGTCCCGGGTGCGCGGCAGCCCCAACGCCATCCTGGCCGCGTGCGGAGGCCGGTGGGACTCTGTGCTTATAGCGCACTGTATAGGCCTACACGCGAAAGCAAGTGCCTGAAATATATTTTTTCATTTTTGTCATGCTATTACTAACATAGGCTAAGAACACTGTTACTAACAAATTATGGAAGCAATTCTGAAATAAATTTTATTATTATTAATCTTGTATGTCTCTACCAGACCTCGGGACTATAGAGTCCCGGATTTTTGGGAGGCGAACGTGGGGCCGAAGCCAACACGCTGAAGCCCTTTTGAGACAACTTTAATGAAATGGTGACACAAAACCGATGATTATCCCTGTATACACTATAGAAATGTACCCAAGGACAATCCCCGGTTCTGTGCTAAACTATTGCTAACTATGGATGAAAACTACTTGGGCTATTGTGATGGGATGCTAATGGACTAGGAATGAGGAAACTACGGGAACTATGGCACCTGCCGATAACAATGTAATAAATACACGTAAAAATGGCAGGTGGAGACTCGCCAACTCACTTACTGGGCCCCCGGGAATCAGTCACTGAAAAGCAACAAGAGGGCAACAGGTACATGAGCGGCTGAGAAGGGTGAGGATACCTCGGCGGACTTTAAACGCAGATCACGCGCTCCCTGTGGGTCCAGCATCACCGGCCCACTCGCCACTTACCACGAGGCACCTACCCTCCGAGCATTGCTCTAGCGACTCCACTCTGACCGGCCGATGAAGGCAAGCCAAGAGGCGGGAGACCTATCCCCCGTCATGCTTCACTCCGGCAAGCCGGAGATGGGGGACAGTATACTCTCCCTGGAGCACTCGGATATATAGCCCCGCGGGGTCGCTACTCCCCGTCATCCGCCTCAGATGCCCTGCGGGGCTTATTATTATTATTATTATAAATGTATGTCTCTTTCTGACCTCGGGACTACAGAGTCCCGGATTTTTGGGAGGCGAACGTGGGGCCGAGGCCAACACGCTGAAGCCCTTTTGAGACAACTTTAATGAAATGGCGACACAAAACCGACGATTATCCCTGTATACACTATAGAAATGTACCCAAGGACAATCCCCGGTTCTGTGCTAAACTATTGCTAACTATGGATGAAAACTACTTGGGCTATTGTGATGGGATGCTAATGGACTAGGAATGGGGAAACTACGGGAACTATGGCACCTGCCGATAACAATGTAATAAATACACGTAAAAATGGCAGGTGGAGACTCGCCAACTCACTTACTGGGCCCCCGGGAATCAGTCACTGAAAAGCAACAAGAGGGCAACAGGTACATGAGCGGCTGAGAAAGGTGAGGATACCTCGGCGGACTTTAAACGCAGATCACGCGCTCCCTGTGGGTCCAGCATCACCGGCCCACTCGCCACTTACCACGAGGCACCTACCCTCCGAGCATTGCTCTAGCGACTCCACTCTGACCGGCCGGTGAAGGCAAGCCAAGAGGCGGGAGACCTATCCCCCGTCATGCTTCACTCCGGCAGGCCGGAGATGGGGGACAGTATACTCTCCCTGGAGCACTCGGATATATAGCCCCGCGGGGTCGCTACTCCCCGTCATCCGCCTCAGATGCCCTGCGGGGCTTATTATTATTATGTTTTGTGTACGTCTTAAAAGACAAATTAGATCCGTCCAAACAAAAAAAAATTACCAATCAATCCTAAACAGACATTACTATAGTCCAGCTTAACTCAGATAAGCTATTTTACATTCATGAATAGGCCAATAAAAGTGCATAGGCCATGTATAGCATTTCAATCGACTGGCAGAACATAGGTACCTACATAATAATGTTCCTTAGTTAGAGCACACTGCAGTCCAAACAATCGGCCGACAGTTGACTCGATGCTCGGCAATCATTTTTTTTTATTTTAAAGAAAATCCTGATTCCGGCCGGCGCGGCGGTCTGATACCGGCCCTATATCTTTTCTGTGACTGTCATCTTCATACTGAACTAGGCGTTTTTCCGAGATTTCACCCGGGTCGCTTGGGAACTACTGCCTCGGGAAGAAAGTAGCTTACCAATAGTGCAAACATTTTTGAAATTAGTAAAGCAGTTTTTGTGGTAATCCATTACAAAAAAAAAACTTTTTCCTCTTTATAGTAGTGAAAAATTGGGAACAAGACAGGAGGAAGATGAAGAATAGTACTAGTGTACTAGTGTAGTTTATGAGCGAAAACTGACGGCCAACTAAAAGTTTGCAGTATGCGAGAGGTCTTAGTGCTCATCATGATTAAAAGTGGCCATTACATAGGTAAATAAATCTTTAAAAATAAACAGCTGACGATCATCTCGGCGTACATTTTTATCTCGTGTATATAATGAATACGTTGATGCAAGACATATAAAAATATGGCTATTGTCTGTTGTTTTATGGTCCTATGGTGTTTTATACTAGTCATTAATGTGTCTGATTAGTTATTCAATTCCTGATCTGATTTAGTCAGTTTAGAAAAATAAAAGGTCCAGGAATTATTGCCTTTTATTTTACTGAATAAATACTTCATTGCACATCGTATTTGTCACTTCCAACTTTTAAGGAAACAAAATTACATTAGTACATAATAAGGAAAATGTAATAGTTATTATTGCATTGTTATCTAATAATTGTATTAGCAACGCCGTCTTTCTACGTTACAACTTATTAGCCTTTCTCATGAATCACTATCTCTGTTGGTGAATAAAGTGGAAATACCATGGGGAACAAAACGAAAACACATTGAGTAAATTTTGAGTTAACTAAGTAAATGTAACTAAGGGACAAACATTTGTTGCTTGAAAGTTCAGCCTTTCATCTTTAATAATAGTAAATGCGAAAAAGAGTTCGTCATAAATTCTCGATAAAACATTGAACAAGAGATAGGTGGGTCTTAGGCATCGAGGTATCCGGGTGCAGGAAAGAGGGAAAAAGCTATAGTTTCATAATACAGTGATGAGTAGAATTTCGCGGATGTATAGTGACATGTATGCAATGTTCGGCCTTAGATGTCGTGACCCGAGCGAAGGCTGGCACAGAGCTGTGTAGAATTGTAATCGCGTCGAGATGAGCTGTAATGATAACGAGGTGATTTTAACTGTTTGACCACTGGTAACTTAACTTTAACTCAATGATTAATTCATTTCGTTAGAGAATTTGAAATTAGATGGCTATAATTTGGCAATGGGTATACCCAATACATTTTTACTGTTGCTATTTAAGCAATTTGCATAATTTCTACACGACATCATTATTATGGCAGGCGTTTCAGAATGTTATTGTTGCATTCAACAATACACAAACAGTTAAATGTCTTCGTTCATTGTCTGAAAAATATTTGAAGATATCTATAATTAAACTAGCATCTGCCAGCGGTTTCTTCCCCGTCTCCAAGAACCCGGTTTCACCCCAGAGAAATTCGTCATGCACTCTAATGTTCTAGAAAATCTTTAGCCTCCGTCGACAAATTACACTGACTTTTTTTTTATCAGACCAGTATTCTACCAGATAAGCAAGTTCAAACCAAGAAACTCTTCTGCTTTATAAAAGTAATGCCTATAGATTCTATTCTATTTACAGTATGTGATAGCCGCGGTGGTGGCAGCAGTAAACGCTGCTCCTCCCACCCAACAGCAGCGTTACCCACAGCAAACAGGACTGCACCAACTAAACCCGTGAGTATCATTTTACTACTACTGTTTATGCAAAACTCAACAGAAGTCCCCAACTAAATTCCAAGCGCCTTGGAAACTGAACTTTTAGGAACCGCACGGTCACCCTTTGGTTCCTACATTGTTATTACATTTACTGCCTCGTTGGTCTAGTGGTCGCAAGTGCGGCTGCTGAGCACGAGGTCTCGGGTTCGATTCCCGAGTCGGGCCGAAATCGCTTTGTGGGTTTTAGAAGACTTTCACAAAGCAGCCCGGAGCCTGGAAGCTGGTGATTGATTCACCCGTGCATCGGAGAGCACGTAAATGTCGGTCCTGCGCCTGATCTCTCTCCGGTCGTGTCGGATTACCGTCCCATCGGACTATGAGAGTGAAGGAATAGGGAGTGCACTTGTGTCTGCGCAAATGCTTGTGCACTATAATATGTCCTGCGTAGTTGGCTAATCTCCTTACATGAGAACAGCCGCCGTAGCCGATAATCGGCTAGGACGACATCATCATCATCATTACATTCAAATACCCAACATGGTAACATTATTTCTTTTCCAGATTGGACTACTTTTTGGAGCAGCCTGTTGATAACTACTACAGACCCGCCGAACAGAAGCAAGGTTAGTCCATAGTATTTTCTAAAACTTGCGTCAAATGGTGCATTTAAAATTCACTTGTAAATGTCACATTAATTTCCAGTAAGTGTAAACGGTCCAAATGGTGCGCCTGCGCGCCTGGAGTCTTTAGAGCCAGACAGTGAAGTAGAACTGGTGCCAGGAGTTCAGCAGCCACAGCAGCCTCCACAACAGGTAAGCAACCTAACTATAGCATTTTTTATTATAGCCGTTTTCCCGCGGTTTCACCCGCGTCCCGTGGGAACTACTGCCCGTACCGGGATAATATATAGCCTATGTTACTCGTGGATAATGTAGCTTTCGAATGGTGAAAGAATTTTTAAAAACTGTCCAGTCGTTTTTGAGCCTATTCATTACAACCAAACAAACAAACAAAGTTTTCCTCTTTATAATATTAGTATAGATTACTGACAGCTAATTGCGTAATCTGATAACGGGAAAACGAGAGCCTAATAAATTCGATGAGCCAGTCGCGCCTAGTTAAATAAAATAGCAAAATGACGTTGAACACCATCGTAATATTAAATTTTGTAATGGCTGTTTGCTCCTATCGATGATTCAGGTTCTATTGGTTTTTATAACTTAGCAAAACTTGTTTTAAGTTATTGTTTAAATATAAACCCTTATATTTTAATCCTTATCCTTTAAGATGCTATTTTTAGAGGATATGGCTTACTTGGTTCACGAAAACTTTACGAAAAGAAATGTTATACGTGCTAATGATGTTTTCTGTTTATTTCCAGAATCCCGTAGCACCAAACATCCCCGGGCTGGTTCCCGGACAACGAGTGTTTATTGTTCACATGCCAGTTCCTGGATACAGGTAAGGTCCACCATTCAGTTTAAATAAGACTAATTAACAAAAAGACAAGCTTTTTCCAGGATAAAATTACTCCTCGTAAATAAATAATTTTATGAGATTCTGAACTGCCAAGTTCATCAATATTAATTCAGCAGTTTTTGTTCGCAAGACGAACGATAACATACATACGTCTTTACATGCAAACTTTCTCGTTTATCATATTAGTACGACTAGTACAGAGTCCCTATTAGTGATTTCTGTAACCTAGACTAGACTAGACTTAGCATGAATAATAAATCACGTCAGACGGCTATCAATGCAGAGTGGAAAACCTGAAACATCGGGTGCACTAGGCCAATAAAACGATTTAATTGACTTAGACCCATTTTCACTAACAAGGTAAACGTCCGATTAGCAAAACAGCTGTTGCTGTATCTGACTTTTGTTCGTAAAGCGATCGATTTTCAAAAGAAGCTTTTCACGAAAATTACAGTTTAGTAGGAAAAATAAACGTATTACATGAATAACTGTAGTAATTGTCTGTGGTTAAAGCTGAACTAGCTTCGCAATTAGGTCAATGTTAATTACTTTATTTCCTAAATCTGATCAAATAAAAATATTTTATTATGATTTGTTTCAGTCCCGGCAGCATAGGAGGTTACCAGCCTGTGTACATAGTTGCTGCAGCACCTCAAGGAAACGCTAGGTTCCCTGGTAACCATGGTAAGTTCTAATCTAATCCTCACTGTATCAAAATAACATGAAATATTAAACCGGTAGAGTTAACTGAACGAAAAAAAAAATCAGTAATCAGAAGTGAAAAACTACAAAAGCTAATTCGCGAATGGCATAAAGAGGTTGTAATAAAAGAATTCAGAAAACGTCTCATTGCTGATTTCACAGTAATACTATCTACACATTATTTCTACGTAGCCCTACGTAGTAACTCTTGAACTCTAAATACTTTTTCAACCACAAATATCAACCAAACAAGAAAAATAACTCTTTTGTGACAAAAATAACCAAATCCATAATCTTCTCTAGGTTTCCAGAACGCAGTCCTCGTAGACCCATCAGGGCAGCCGCTGGTGCATCCATTCGGAGGCTACCCCCGAGGCTTGGTGCAGCCACAAGTGCTTGGCGCTCCTCTAGCCTACCCCAACAGGCCTTACGACCTGGTGTATCAGGACCAGGGTCTTGTTAATGCGTAATTTTGTTTTTTTTATTTAAATAGGTTCGACCTTGAGACATGAAAAAGATGATAACGAAAATGGGACGATACTAAATCGAAAGATGTTCCATGAATGTATTTGCAAAACCAAGAATCAAAATTGAAATTTTCATCAATGGAATTGATTGCCTTTCAATTTTTAAACCAAATTCTCATTTTTCAGATGGTATCTGAAAGTAAAACTATTATCTCAGCATTCAAAACTTTCTATTTTTGTAATTTAAAACTTGTGTTTTACAAAAATACCATATTGTGATTGAAAATACTGTTGTGATTGAAAACACTATCTATTGTGATTGACACCGAAAATATCGAAAATAATTTGCGATCTATTGTACGTCGAAAACTGATTTGAATTTTGGTTTTGTAACCTTAGTCAACTAGGGAACAGAAAATTATTGTATGTATCTTTTTCATGGTTTAAAACTACCTACACTTCAAGATAAAGCAATCACCTTATAAAACATACCAAATACATTCTCATCTTCGTTCACAGCGCTGGCCAGCCCATCCAACAGGATGGTAGAGGAGCCATCCACTTCTCCCAATCAGTTGGTCTCCAAGGACCAGTGAACCCTGCCGCGTATACAGGACCCGTCGCACAACTTGCCCACCCTGGCCAAGCGGCTAACACGAGACCACAAAACGGTTAGAACTTAGATACTTACATTTTGTATGGTCCTAACAGTTTATGGTATTTCAAATATGGCAGAAAAGGAAATATTTTAAATACTACTGGAGAATAAGTTGTTCAAGATAAATAACTTGAATGCATTCAAGTACAATATTGCTGGATATAGATGTAATTGTTACGAAAGACTACATAATTCCAGTATCACACAAAATTAGAAAATAAAAAGGATTTGCTAAAGTTACCAATTCAGAACAAGCTACTACAGACAGTAGGAAACTGACTAGAAGTTAAATGTGATGCAGTTCAGTCTATGTAGGCTAAAGACAAAGCAGGTTAACAAGATTTGAACGAATTTAATGTTACAGGTGCCCCAGCTCAACTGAAACAGGGAGAAGATACCAAAGAAGCAGTCGAAGTGAAATCAAACCACAGAGCACAAGCCCTAACACGAAACAAAGCATAGTTCAACGATACTCACCATTAGCCTATTGTTATCGAACAAATTGAAACTCAAAAACAAACTACACAAGGTCTAAAATACGATGCAGACGACAAAGTACTGAAAGAAGTGATTTTAGTTTTAGTCACACAATTTTGGATAGTAGACAAAATTGACAGTGTAATTTTTATGTAGGTAATTCTTATGTTTGTTACCAATTTGTAAAATAGCAATGCAATTTAGTTCTTATATTTATTGTGAAAATTAAATGTTTGATACTTATTTCATATGTTTAAATAATATTCCCCTACTCTTTTAACTTCCTAAAACTGCATAATATTTGCTCCTTTAATCTTTTTTTAGAAGATCACAAGCCCACAAATGTATGACAAAGAAAAGTAATCAGACAACATGAAGTCAAACACATACAAAGTTACAGAGGAAGATATTACTCCTCAACATCTTAAGCTGCCTATCATACAATGTAACCGACAAGAAACACATGTAAATACAATGCAAGATAAACCACAAAACATACACTAACAAATATATTACCCAGTTCTTCACAGGCAATTTCCATTGAATTCCTTACAAGCAATACTATAGTCTAGCTATAGAACGAATATGGAGCGATATCGTCCTACAATCTAGGACCGGCTTTCTCCTACAATAAATTAACAGCATCTTGCATTACTGGGCTATCTATCAGATAAGTGACTGGCACAACTGGTAAAATTGTCCGAGATTTATAATCTGGAACATTTTCCTTTATAAGGTGAAAAATGGTTACATTAAATATGTCAGTTTCGTTTATGCATGCGATAAGATTAATGGTGCAAGACCGTCGCTTTTCATTTCTGAATGGTTGTAAAGTTGGAGATCTGACGGGTTGCAAATCTGTCAGCTGTTGCTTGCTTGCATTCTTTGCGTGAATTTAAGGCAGTCACGAGAATATAATATAGATTTCTTTGATATACAGCTTGATTTCGCTTTTGTAGTAAATTAAAATTGCATCAGGTATAAGTATATGAAATTTTAAGAATTCGTCTTCTAACGATTACAAGCACGATTCCCTTATTTTCAGTTAAAAAAAAGACGAAAAGGTAACCGTTTCGATACTATCATATTTCCCTTAAGGTTTCTTAAAAGCATACACAAATTACCATAACCAAACATAATTACATCATAACAGGAAAAACTTTCCTCAAAGCGACCAATAAACGAAAGTTCCCAAAAACCCGTTTGGCAAGAGTTCACACCTCCAACCAAACTTATACGATTAAGGTAATTAGTATTAATAAACCACTTCCTGAAGTGAAATTGCCATCATTAACGTTCTTAATACTTCCTTGTACTAAGCTTTATCTGCAAAACTGCTACCGTTAGCAGTTAAACTGCATTTTATCGTCTATAACGGACCTTCATCCTGTGGTAGCTTCAATCCTATAAAGTATAACATATCCCAAATTACCTCTACCATCCAAAACCTATACCCTGGCTTCTATAGCTAAGCCTCCAAGGTCCAATTTCCATTGGCAAGAATTTTAGCAGCGTCGGTTTTAAAATTGTCAGCTTCTAAGAATGGTTACCAGTTTATGATCTCCAAAGGAATCGGAGGTATAATTATGGTCAATTGGAAATGTGATTGGACATAAATAACGGGTAATTGACTCGGATGGACGTGAACGATTTAATTCAATTAAATTGCAATGCTGTTTCAATTATTCTGTGTGGTGATGTTCATCTTCTGCGATAGACAAGTAATTTTGTTAGCGTTATGGTACTATCGGCGATGGTATGATAATTATGTAATTCTGGAATTTAAGCTTAAACGTAATCTTAGCTCAAGGATTTGGTATTTCTGAGCATTTCAGAAGACAAAAAGTAAGGTTGCAGTAGTGTGTCAACAAAATTCTTTGATTTATGAAATAGCATTTTAGACAACGCATCGCAGAACTATATCATAGTAAGTTGTAGTGAGAACTCTACACCTCGTATATTTTTTTAGTCCTCAGAATTTCTCCAAAGTAATACCTATGGTTATTATTTACGGTTAAACAATATTAAGCACGCATGCACTTTAAAACTTCAAACTCGTTCCAGCTAATTGACCATCAGAATTTCTATCATTAAAAACAAATAAAAGCTAAGAACAATAGCCAAAAGCCCACAAACCGCATTTTGTTTATTTTCATTGACCTGCATTGTAGTGGCCTTGATACTGCATCATTATATTACAATCAATCACGTACACGAGCCGACCGTGATGGATGCCCATAAATATGATTTAAAACTACATGTGCAGTAATGTGCAAATTATATCATCTCCAGCACGATCAAATTTGATCCTTAGCAACTTGCGTTAAGGTTCACTGCTCCAACACAACATTGACAATGAGGCATCAGTATCTTTTTATTTAGACTTTAATGGTAGACACGAAACCAATGGAGCTTGAACTGTCATTATGTTCGTAGACACCTAACTAAAAACTGAATTTCGTGAACAACGAACCTCGATGCAGATCATCAAATTTTGGACGTCTGATAATGATGACTCACTTGAATTAAGATGGAATCGCTTTCCAAAGGAAAGGTGTCGAGAGATCGTTGCAATTATCAGACGTTCGGTACGATGCGAGGCAATTATGATCTTTTTGCCGTGGACCCGTTATCTTGGCTTAGATGCGCAGCAAAAACGCAACTGGCGCAGTGTGGAGTGCTTCGCCGGCGTTGGCGCACGCTAGCTCGCGTACTCGTGCAACACTATGTCGCCTCGGGCCCTGTTCGTACTCGTCGCTATAGCCTGCATCGCGCAGGCAGCGGCCCGCCCGGTCAAGAAGACCCTTAACTTCAACATGTTCGTGCTCCGGCCTAAACAAGGAGCGTCCGACAGATTTTTACTATCAACCGATGGGGTGTCCAGGTTTGGGCCAATATTGGAGATGTTCGTCCAACGCTTCCAAGGGTTGATGTCCGTGAAGCTACCTCAGGAGCAAGCTAACGGTGTTTCTGTCCCTGAGCCAGCTGCAGGAGTGAGAGGTGAGGTGCCTGTTGGGAACAACGCTGAAAACGAAGTCGATGGAGTGCAGGAGTCGAAGATGCCTGGTATCGTGGTCAGGCCATCTCGTACAAAGCCAGGAACTTACGAAGTGGAAATAGACATGGTGATAGATGACGGCCAGCCAGATGAGAAGACACAGTAGGCAGTTGACGCGGTTTGAGGTAGATTTGGACCAAAAAGCACAAAGTTCATGACTGCAAAAAAAATTGTACGGCTTTATTATTAGAGTATAGTTCGAAAGTGATGGAGACAAACAAATGATATTATTTAACTTATTTAATAAGTAGTTTTAATCTCTTTGTATGAAGTTTTGTTTTCAACCAAATTTTTGATATTTTTCAGCGAAAATCTTCTCCCGATGTTGTTTTCGCCTTTTCCCAATTATGTTGGCATTGAGACATTTTTCAGCGAAAACGACATAATCAAATAATTGTCAGTTCTGTTAATTTTGTTTGATCTTCGTATCGTGATAATATAATTTCTGCATTTATTATAATTAATTTAGTTTGTAAGTTGAAGTCGTAATATTATTTATTTTGTTTATTCTTGCCATATGATTAAGGTTTAGAGTTCGTAATAAATTATTTTACTATTTTTGTAATTTCTTTATTTTATTTTGTGTTGTGTTTACATTATTTTGTTCCCAAATAGGTCCCTAGTAACCAAGTACATACTTTCTGTAACTGTATACTATTCATATTTTTCCTAAACTTGTTTCTGAATACTCTATTTTCTAAATTTTTCTTTAGAGTATTTACAATTTGTAGCAAGCCTATAATGGTGCTTTTAAAAAAACCACCATAGTCCTCTTATCCAGGAAACATTATTTCATTCTCAACATTTAACATTTTTCCTTAAATGACCCATATGCGATTGAATTAAAAAAAACTTTTCACACAGTCAATAAAATTCACATTATTAAATATATTTAGAAATATTTTTTTTAATTCAAGTCTCAATTTTTTTTTAGAAACAATTTTATAGCTAGCTCCCTGGGATACTTTACAACCTTTCCTCACAGTTTAAATTCCTATTGTTTTGTAAGTACGTCCCCAAAATACCGTAAGTTCAAATATTTCTGCCCTCTGATAGCTGATCGCACAATTCATGTCTCTCAAGTTTATATACCTCATCAGAATATTACCGAAGGTCCTTCAACTACACTACCAGAGTAGCTTTTTCAAAATAAATGGCATTGTCTAAAGAATTCCATTTTTATACTAAATTTACACGAGAGGTTCTTGAACTCGCATGCCTAATTTATTGCTTCGTTAATTATGGTCGAGACTTTTCTAATGGTTTTATTGTTCTTTACTAAGTTCAATTAGGATTTTCTTTTACATCACAATATGTAGTTTCATAATTTATTTGTCTATACGAATATTCATCATGATCTTCTTGTCGATCGAACACAATTATTTTGTACAAACATCAAAGTCAAAGGATTTATTTGTACGTTCAGTAACTTTAATACCTTCAACATTTATTGAAAACACAAGAACATTATGGGACCACACAAGGATTTTTATCATATCCCTTGATAAATACTTGTTACGGAATAATCTTATCAATAGCAATTTAGTTAATGTTCTAGTGTTTAACTGTAACAGTACAATAACTAAACCCTAGAACAGTTAGTAATAAATAAGGAGTAACTGCGTTGCGGTGAGATAAACCGAAGACTTAACATTAAGTTTACTGCAAGCGCAGTTACTGAGCCGCATCAAATTACTGCCGCTGATTGTGTGCTTAAAGGGCAACATACATACAGGTACTTTGTTTTTTTTATATATTTTGTTATCTACATTATTATAGATTAGACGGTCCATCAGTAAAAAAGAGTGCATGCAGTAGAGATTAGAATGTTGAGATGGGTCTGTGGGGTGATCAGGATGGATAAAGTGAGGAATACCTAACTAAATCAGAAGCAGCCGAAAAATCAGAATTGGTCGTGGTACAGTCATGTGATGCTACAACAAAGAGTGTTAAGCTTGTATGAAGTTTTATTTTCAACAATAATCTTGGTATTTGAATGATGGATAGAGAGGCGGATGTAGACCAAGAATATGATAGATTGATTACAAGTAAAATGTCATGAATAGATAGGGAGTTGATGACTCTCGACAGAAATGAATGGATCAATCTCCGATATAAGTTATCACAGCTCAAAATGAAAATAATAGGATCAAAGGTACTTTACCTTACCTGTACATAAAAGTTATCAAACTAACTAAACTATCGATAGCAATAAACCTCAAAGTATCAACATTCGCTTGAAGTCAGGATGCTAGCGAAAGTGCGTCAAACGCGGAAGCTAGGCGCGCGGTCCGCATGCTAATGCAATGCATCTCTGCATGACTGGGCTTATGCAAGTGCCCAGAAACTACAGAAAAGTATGGACACATTTAAAAAGTTGCATATAGGTAACGTTTTTCTCTCGCCTTCAGGTTCTTTTTAAGGATGCGTTTTGAATATAGATTATTGTAGTAAACTGTGCATACTTACGCATATCATAAATGTGAAGATTTTATTTATTGAGGTTTCAGGGTGAAATGGCTGCACATTTTAATATGGACCCAGGTAGTACCCTGATCATATTCGTAGGCTTTATAGTGCGTTAAAGTAACTGAACAAAGCGGCAAGAAAAACTATTATTCTTTGATCACACAGACTTGAAATTCGGTGCAGTATCCCAGCAATTCTAAGAAGTCTAATCACGCACTCTCTTCACAAGAACGGTTACTTTAACGTTTAATTCTTGAACGTACATTTCGCTACACATCTGTCAATATACTTTGGAATTCTGCAGTTAGTAACGTGAATAGTTTCTAAATGTATACGCAGAGAGAATTTTAATTACTTGTAGCGAAAGAAAAAGGAGTTGCCGGCTGCTAGTATACGAGTAGGAGCAATGGATTGTATAGTGGCTTATTATAAATTATCAAAAACCATAAGGATCGAATAAAAAATCTGTCGTGAAAGCTAATGTAGCCAACACTATATGCATATACAAAGGACCTATTAAACCTACTGGCTTCGGCCATCGGTTTCACCCGCTTCCTAATGGTATCTAGCATCCGAATAAAAGTAAGTTTGATAGCGTAGGTATCCCTACTTCATAAACGCCTTATACCTACCAAGGGCAAGAAGTTGAGACTCTAACTTCTAGTCTAACCAGAACCGTTCAAATACCAGGTTTTTTATTTCTTGGAGCTACGCATCTAACCTCTACTATCCAGTTACCAGAAGCGAAGTTGAAATAACCGTTTTCAGAAATTCTGACAAAGATCTAGAAATGACAGCCAGAATCACCTGCCTAACTGGTTTCAAAGGCAAACTAAGTTAATAGAGTTTCTTTAGTTTTTTAGGAAAGCGTTACAAAGTCATATTTGCCGTTCTATTCCTGGAAATATTACGAAAAAACGCAATTTTGCTTATCCTTTTTATCTAAAAACCAGAATCAAAAACGAAAATGTAATTTGAAAAAACTACAGCTTCTGAAAGAGGTTATTGACTCCTTTCGTCTCGATTATTATTCAACAATTTTTCAGTCTAAAAATACTTAAACTTACGGTTAATTACAGTGGCACTTTGACCTGTAATTCGTAACGGTTTCATAAAGATTACATGAACATATAAAATGGGTGTAATTAGTATTATTTTGTTTCTTCTTATTCTCATAGAAAATTAATGTGAACACATTATGTTTAATGTGTGCTAATATTTCACCTAGGATTACAACAATGGCGTCATAATTTTATTTTGTTTTTATGTCTGATAATAATTGCAAAGATAAGCCTTAGAACATACAGGGTGTTTAAAAATAATCCAAGCATTATTTTAAAAATGGTTTAACATGTGGGCTTAATAGCGATTGATAATGATTGACTGATTGATAATTACTGAATAAACGATTTATTATTTACTATTTGCAAAAAAAAATCGATATCTGTACCAGTTCGGTATATTTTGCAGGGTTTTCTATAGAACCAAGAGAATTGGGTCAATATTCTAAATTGATAGATTTCTAGATTCTAGACAATGGGTAAATTACCATTCAGTGACAGCCTACACATTAAAGTTTTATGTTCGGCTCATGTTTATTACATTTTATCACTTTTTTGATGGGGAATTGGAGTACTCGGTTTTTCCCCATCATTTTGGGTTCGGGCTTTTTTTTTCTATGATATTGCCGAGGAGGCACAGTTATGTTTTTTTTTTTATATTAACAATTTATTGAAAATATATCGTTGTCGTATTTTTTTATTAACCTTGTGGGCATAAAGTGCTTTAAAATTGTTTCAAAAATATTAATATCAAAGTGACTGATTTACAAAGATCATTTTGATTAATTTTAATAAAAATTAAAATATACAAAAAATATTTTGAACACACCATTTATAATTTTCTTCCATACAATGAACCCCAAAAAAGAAAGCATTGCCCGCCGTAAGGTCAGGGCTGGCAGAGTAGGTCGTCGTCGCAACTTGAATAATAACTGACTGCCGAACCAAAACACATACATACTCATCCTTGCCGGCAGACAAACGGTCGCTCCTGACTTCCTGGCACACAAGAAAAAAAAACAAAAAGAAAAAACCGAATTCTAAATTCAAAGTGTTTGCCGCCAGAATTTGACAGCTCAAGCTAAGCAAAGGCAATAGTGTTCGTCCTAGGTTTTGCACGTTAGAAACTTTAAGAGCTTGGAACTTTGTGGAGACTCTCTAAGTTCTCTTTAAGTAGAGGACTGTAGAGCAAACTATAAAACTTACCCAAGTAAAAAAGTGGTGATCAGTGCAAAAATGAATAAGAAATTGGCGGTTGTGTTGTACCTGTGCGTTGCATCAGTGTGCAGCGCACCTATGCAGCTGCCGTACCTTCCGATGCAATATGGGATGCAACCGCAGCTTCCATTCCTGAGGCAGATTATGCCGAATATGCAGGCGCCGAACGTGTAAGTACTGTTTATTTTTTATGTACCTATATATATGTTTTTTTATTATTTTGATTTCCCGCCAAATTGAATTAATTTTGAAGTGCAAAATAAAGGGTAAAAACCTACACGTTATCATATAAATAAAACTAAAACATCATAATTTTGTAATTATTCCGCTATCTTTGAGTATCCGGTTAACAATAATATATAAGGTTCGTTAACAAAAATCCTAAAAAACAAACTTTTTAGGATTTTTGTTAACGAATCTTAAAACTTAACAGCATAAAATCTGTAAGTACATTTTAAACAGCATCAGGGCAAAGAGTTACTTTTTTTCTGTACTGCACCAGCTCACCTACTTTTCTCATGAGCATACAAGGTCATACTCAGGTTAAATACCACGTTTAAAATGCAAACACGGGATGTACTCGCGTAGGAAAGCTGCTAGAAATTAAATATCCACTTTTATGGTTTACTAGCTGTTGCCCGCAACTTCGTCTGCGTGGGCAAGTTTCATACAAACTTTCATCCCCTATTTTATCCCCTTGGGGGTAGAATTGATCAAAATCCTTTCTTAGCGGATGCCTACGTCATAACATCTACCTGCATGCCAAATTTCAGCCCGATCCGTCCAGTGGTTTCAGCTGTGCGTTGATAGATCACTATGTCAGTCAGTCAGTCACCTTTGAGTTTTATATATTTAGATGTGCTTACTTTACAAGTTTTCAAATCAAGCACTTGTGTAAACGCCTCGCAAATTCCATGTTTACAATTAAAACTATGACCAAGTATGGTTCCTAGGAACATAAAACGTGGCTACGATATATAAAATTAAAAAATAGCAACATAGAGAACACCAAATAAAAAAATACCGAAAAATACAGAAATTATGCTAATATCAAAATGTAGTTCTTTTGACATTGCGTAATATTCATATACAGCCCTCCTTACCTAATACAAACTTATACCCAAAGAGCTAATAAAATACTTCAATCAATTCCAGGTACCCCCAGCAGCAGCCACTGGTCATAGTTCTACCCAACCCAGCCGCTGCACCAAACCCAGAAACCGATGACAGATACGTAAACCTCAACGAACAAGTCACTAACAATCTAAAATCTAACACTGGACACATAGACGAGAACAAAGATGCTGTAGTTGTAGACGCTAATCCAAAAAACCCAGAAACGCAGCCTAAAAACGCTATAGTATACCTACCAGAAGAAGGCAGATTTTCACTAGGCCAGATTATATCATACATTCCTTTCTTGCCAATAGAAATAAATGTACCAGACACAATATCTTGGATCGGACATCTGATATCCGGAGGATTGTTTAGACCTCAGGGTGGGATGAAGACACTTGGGAATAAAGGTCAGATGCCAATTATAGTGATGCCGTACCCTGCACCTGTACCTCAGATGCCTTACCAAGGACAAATGCCGGCGATGAACCAATAAGCTATGGAAATCTAAAATGTGAAAGACTGATAGTGAATTGTTTAGAAGTGTTGGTGGCTAAACAGCTACTGTATTGTAGATAGTGGTGAAGCCCGATGAGGGTGTTTTAGTGCTATCAAATGGTGTGGAGAATCTTTAATATATTGAATAGTTCAATATTTTTGTGTTTCTGTAAGTTATTTCTCATTTAGAGACAGCAAATCCTAAGCATGATTGACTACCTGATTATACTTTTGAAATACATCGAAAATTAGTAGGCAAATCTCTCTTTTGATGGCTAAGCAGATATTTTATTGCTTAAACGTGACCTTATATATGGGATTACAGAAAATAAGTGAAAGAAAGTTTTATGCAAAATGCTTTATTATTATAAAATAATAATAATAATTAAGTCACAGATAGCTGTCATAAACTGAAGCCTTAAAATAACATACATACTATACATTATATCTAAGACGTTATGGTAACAAAACTTAACTTTTAGCAAGGCTGAGTTCAAGAGTCTAACCATGGAAACAGAAAGAAAAAGAACAGTGCTATTGCAAAATTTTAAATACTTAAAACATTGGTTACACTATCAAACTCTAACCAGGCCAGAAATGACAATCAATTCAAAGTAGCATACAGAATTATAAATAGTCCAAAATATCAGAAAAAAATAAAACAAAAGGATACCAATAAAAAAAAAAACATAAAACATAATTCCGCTTTCAATGATGCTACTTCAAATCAAAATGTACATGGCGACACTACCGCTCCTAAAATGGCAACATTTGTAGAACAGGCCGATAATCTAACTATTGAACATTCAGTTAACTCGTAATTAGGTTACTACAGTCATACAAACTACTTCATTAGACTATCGGCTAGCTAAGGTACTCATAAAATTAATATCTTGATGACCATCTATGTTTCAACCTACTGAACTAACAGTAAGCGAAATCAAAGGATCGTAAATGGTCTAGAAAGTTTTGTACTAGATAGGAAAGGCGTATTAGCAACTAATATAGAAAATATTAAAAGAGTGAAACGTGGACCCTTAGATGATGGTAAAGTTATTCATTTGTACTTCTAAATAGTCAAAAACTTTCTAGCCCTAATTAAACTTAAGAGACTAGACATTTTTGAACAAAACAAAATTACGCAAAAATTAAAATGCAATGAAGTTTTGTCCGAAAGTGTCAAGCTGGTTTGGTTTATTGGTGTCCAACACCGACGGTGTCTTCGTCAACACGGTAGCCAGTATCGACCTCTTTCTTGGGAACAATGATGGAGACGGGGTAGTTGAAGCTGTAGAAGAAGCCATGAGGGGGACCCTGGAAACAAAATAACGATAGATAAGTAACATGTAAAATAACAAATGGATGTGGATAAATCCCTTATACAGTGTAACAACTAGATTGGGCAGTTAATCTATGCTTTGGTAAAGTATAGTGAAGGCACTTTCGTGAATTTAAAGGGCACAAGGTTGAATCAATCATAGTACTTTATGAATTTTAGTTAAATATATATTTTGAGCCATATTTAAAGATGTGTAATTTGTGTGTAATTTCAAGACGTGTAACCAGACATTCAATAATCTTGATCCCTT
This sequence comes from Helicoverpa armigera, assembly GCF_030705265.1. Lineage (NCBI taxonomy): Eukaryota > Metazoa > Arthropoda > Insecta > Lepidoptera > Noctuidae > Helicoverpa > Helicoverpa armigera. Next base: position 998,413 of record NC_087123.1, on the reverse strand, counting down.
ACCGTGGGTTCAACCTCTTCCTCTGGTTGTTGGTATTTCTGTTGCGCTCCATAGGAAGGCTGGTTTCCTTGCACGTAGCCGTTCTGGGCCTGAGCGTAAGCTACGGCTTTGCCTTCACGAGCCTGGTTAGCTTCGGGGGCAGCGACTACTACTCCGTCTTGTTCAGAAGCCTGGGCTTGGTAGTTACCGTATTGTCTGTAAAATATTGAAAAGTTTAGAATTATTTCGATTGATTTCATTATTATGGGTTGCTAGAGAGTGAAGGCATATCTGAAATTGTGTAACAGCCATTGTCTGTATCTTTTAGGACATTCGAAATCGAAAGGTTCCATGATATGATGATTCTATTTGGTTATGGTGGAAACTTTTTGTGTGTATCAGAACAAGCCAAAGGCAGAGTACTAGTAAATCGGTCTTTGTCTTAGATATGAAATGATGTAATGAATATTTCTAAAGCCGAAATTACTCACTGGTAGTTTTGCTGATAGTTCTGTTGATATGGTGGGACGGTAGGAGCCTTGGAGTTGGCTGCAGCTGCCTCGTTCCATGCCTTCTCGAAAGCAAGACGAGCTTCCCTCAGGGCTGGGGTCTCTTCAGCAGGCTTCAGCTCAACCTTGGGGAGGTTGTCCTCTTGGTGGAAACCTTGGCTGTCAGCGTAGTAGTTTACCTGGATAATCATTCATGTAATTTATAAACATCGTTTGATTTCAAATCTATACTTGCAAACTTTAGGGTTTTTATCCAACTGTTACTTTTTAATTTTAAAGGAGTTTATGGTATACTTACAAAATACAAAAAAAAATAGTTCAGTGTTACAGAATTATATCCTTAATTTTTTAACTCGAGTAAGACAAGAGGTTCCTAATAAGTTCACACAACAATTTACCTTGACAAGATCCTTTTGGCCAGGAACCTGGTAGACGTAAGATCCAGACACAACTCCTGAACCCTTGCGGTTCTCAACCTTGGAGGACTGAGGGGTCTCATAGCCGTAGGCGTATTGTCCTAGACCGTCCTGGCCGTGGTACTGGGCTGCGTTGTAGACCTGAAAATGAAATTGGTTAGGTAAAGTATAATGCATATTTTAGGGCCGGCTTGTGTACCTAACCGTCGTACCACAAAAACTTTTAAACGTGTCTGTTGAACACTTGTCTAATAAAATGTTAGATATGACGTTGAAAGAATGTCCGTTTTGTATCCACATTTTTAAGTTAGTTAGTAAGGCTGTAAACGTTTTAAAACATCATTGTTCGGCTGAAATTGACATAATTATGATTTAGCGTGAAACAGGTAAACGTTTACGATATTTTAACGGAGATTTAATGTCAACCGCTGATATACGTATTTCTGTCCACTGACATTTTAATATACCTAAACTTGTATACTGCAAAAGGGAAGAGGAACTAATAACAATTATTCGAAGGTTTACCTCCTCAAGATAGTCATTAGTGTTCTCGATCTCATGTCCATCTTTCCAGTAGTGGCCAAGGGTTGGACCGGCCTCGGCTGAACGAAACCTAGGGTCGTCGTAACGGACCTGGAAACGGAAAATAACATATAGAAAATGAGATAAATTGACAGGTACCTAATGCTTAAAATACGTGCTTTAACAACGAATGATCTTTCTTATAAAAGGAGTAGGGCCTGACCCTGAAACCGTTGTGAGACCCTCGAAAAAAACACTCAGACTTAGCCACAAGGTTCTTAAAAAAAATTCACTAATCAGTATCAACATTTCCTAATTGAATATTGCAGGTGCAATCGCTACATATATGACTCTAGCATTAAACTAACAATAGCAGAATTTAATCTCTAGTAGACAAATGCACAGATGGATAGCTTATTGAAATCCTAGACAACTTACCAGCGGTAAGACAGCGGTACGGCCAGCAAGCTTGGGCTCATTGAAAGGCAATTGGTTCAAGTACTGCTGAGCTTCCTCAGGAGTGATGTCGTTCTTAAAGACATAATTAGACTGTGGGGCGCCTGAGGCGAAAACCACCTGGAAAAAAAGATACACACGTAAGTATGGTTGGTTCAATTGCAGATGAATTGTTTTAGGAGCTTGGTTAAGTGAGTCCTGGTAATCTTAAACATGAGAGGAAAACTAAACTTAAGAAGAGTTCGTGCTCTATTCATAAACGATAGTATTGTCAAGATAATGCAATCCAAACTAATATTATAAATGCGAAAGTACCTCTGTCTGTCTGTCTGTCTGTCTGTCTGTCTGTCTGTCTTTCTGTCTGTCTGTCTGTCTTTTCTTCACGCCTAAACTACTGAACCGATTTGTGTGAAATTTGGTACAGACATAGTTTGAAACTTGAGATAGGACATAGGATAGGTTTTATTACAAAAAAAAAAATAAAAATAAAATTATTCCGGACATATAGCGCCATCTATTGGTCAAATCAAAAATCTGCTGGTAGTCACTATTTCACGCGAACGAAGTTGCGGGCAAAAGCTAGTGATTAATAAAAAAATATCGTAGTTATAAGCATCCTTTAAAAAAAGTCGCATTCTATTTCTGATTCGTATCTACATTACATAACAAATTAAATACAGACGTTACTAGAAAGAACATAAATTCTATTCTACATGCATAATTAATTTTAAATCTCCACAACACAGACGGCGAATTGCATACAAATAAGAAATACATACGAAAAGTTTCATCATTGGCAAATAACGTATTAAATAACAATGCTAAACAGGATCCTAATGTATTTCAAGGTTACAACCAAACAACGGAGATTAGAGATGATCCCAAAATAATAAGTTATTACAAACTGACTCATGATTTAGAAGCCGGTTCACTCGCAACCGGACTTTGAAATGTATATAAGATAGAGGATTAGCTGTTTGCTTTAAAATAAGATGATGATCTTATACAATATAATGATATGGTCATTTGTGGAGTTTGAAATCTATCAACTTGATGATCAAATTGAAATAAACTTGAATCATTGATGAGTGTTAAACTATACTCTCAGTTGGCTATTCCATCTGTAATATCTACCTCTACAGCTGCTTTATCATGTCCATCTAAAATATCTATAGGTGTTTTATCATAAGCACTTGCATGATCAGTCACATTTTCATCATCATATTTTTTTCGTTAGTCTGCTAAATAAATATTCACATTGTCGAAAAAGGCCCTTTTGGTCAATCCGATTTTTGTTATCTACCGAAAAGACCAGGCACTTATTCCTCCTAAATTGGATTCTTCATACTTAACTACCGAAATTGCTTCTCTGATAATAAGCATTCCTCCATTGACAAGACGGTCTTTCTTTACCTACATTGCTTGAATAGCAGCAATCCTTTACAAAACAAATGAACAATAATCTGTAGAAATATTCCTACTATGAATGAACGCCACGGCCTTAACATAATTCATGCTAATACAATATGCACAAATATGACGTCACTATGTTGATACTAAAAATATGTGTTAGTGTGTAAATATACACATAACAGATGCTGTATTTGGGCATTTTATCGTGATGGTAAAACCCACAAAAATGTTAGCTACAGCTGTTAATAAGGCGTCAGTGTTCGAAAATAATGCATCTCATTCATATGCAGGCTGAAACATGTAACATTTTCAAAGACGCTTCAGTTCGCCTGATTCAACTGGCTAGCGGTGAAGGAAAACACCGTACGTAAATCTGGATCTCCTAATAACGTAAAATACTGATACGCCAATCCACCTTCAGCAAGAATGAAGATAAACTTATAGGTACTGAACAATGAATAAGACACTAAACAAATTGATTATAGAGATGCACATGTATTTTTTGTCACTTGTACTAAGCCTATAGTATGTATGTATATAATGCACTCATTATCATTATCTCAGCCTAGGAGGCCCACTGCTGAACATAGGGATCCCCCAATGCCTTTAAAGGATTGGTCGGAAAAGATCTGAGTCTAACCCCTACCCATGTATATGCACTACACAGTTATATCAGAATATAAATTCCGGTTCTGATGACGCCTAAAGAAGATGATGGAATATTAAAGAATTAATTTACCCATATTGCGCATCATTGAAAACACGTGCCGTTTTGATACAAGTAGGTAATATTTTGATAAATAATTATATGCCATGAGATCAGCGCCCTGTTTGTAGATTATTTATCTGTCTGTCCGTCTGTCACATTTTCTTAACTTGTTAGTCTTGATGTGTGGCATCAACATCAATGGCGAACACATCTCTCACTTGCGATTTGCTGCCGATATCGTCATTATGGCAGAAACGCTGCAGGACCTACAACAAATGCTGAACGACCTGGCTGAGGGATTGTTCACACCAAACGTATTGTCCGCCGCTGACTGTGAGTATACTCACTGTCTGCCCCAGTGTGAACGTCGACTCAATCTGCAGAACGCGTACTCACCAAGCCGACAATAGGCTATAGCGTACGATGCGCTACATGTGTGAACAAAAGAATAGGCTCGTGTAGGTTCACACTAGATGCGTATTCTGAGCGGCTGACTATTCTACACATAAAAGGGCTCAGTATTTGAAGTTGCTCGTAGTATATTATAAACGATAAAACTAGCGTAATTTATTTTTTTTCAAATCAGACGTTTTACTGATATTTCAATTAAATGATGCGCATTCAGATAGTTGCCATTTGCGAAGCTCTAGAGGAAGACGAAAATAATAATAAGAAGAGATTGTGGGTACATCCCTTAAATTTGAAGAGATGTTTTCTTGGTCAATTTCATACTTTATATTTCGAATATAGACTTTATCCAAATAAGTTCAAGAAATATTTTCGTATGACAGTAAAACATTCGATGAGTTACTATCTTTAATACGTTTAAGTTTATATAAAAGGGACACTAATTATCGACGTGCTGTACCGAGGCGCGGCGGTGCGTACGCGGCGGAGCGGCGCTATTCGGCAACTGCGTCCGCGTAGCCAATCCGCGTCCGCCGTGCATAGTCGCGTAGTAAAATAATCGGCCACTGAGAGTCAGCTACAACAGACGACGTAACAGCGTATAGTCGGTTCAGTGTGAACGACAATTTCAATATATATGGAAAAGCAATAAACTGCGTAACGCGCGCTCACAGTCAGCGGCCGACAATACGTTTGGTCTGAACGATGCCTAAATCTTCTCTACGCATCGGCCTACGGATGAACTTGGACAAAACCAAGGTCATGTTCAATGAACATGTTCTACCGGAACCGATTGCGATACACGGCGCCGTTCTCGAAGTTGTTCGGAAATATGTATACCTCGGGCAGACATTGCAGTTAGGTAGAAACAACTTTGAGGACGAGGTGAATAGGAGAATTCAGTTGGGTTGGGCTGCATTTGGGAAGCTACGTCGAGTCCTAACATCGTCGATCCCACAGTGCCTAAAGACGAAAGTCTTCAATCAGTGCGTCCTACCTGTCATGACTTACGGAGCCGAAACGTGGACACTGACGGTACGGCTGGTCCACAAGTTTAAAGTCGCTCAGCGGGCTATGGAAAGGGCTATGCTTGGCATTTCTCTGAGGGATCGCATCAGAAATGAGGTAATCCGTCAGAGAACCAAGGTCATCGACATAGCCCACCGAATCAGCAAGCTGAAGTGGCAGTGGGCTGGCCATATTAGCCGAAGAACCGATAACCGTTGGGGTAAACGAGTTCTAGAGTGGAGACCACGCCTCGGCAAGCGTAGTGTAGGACGTCCTCAGGCACGGTGGAGTGATGACTTGCGCAAGACGGCTGGCAGGAGCTGGATGCGAGTAGCCGAAAATCGATCTCAGTGGCGTGCACTTGGAGAGGCCTATGTCCAGCAGTGGACTGCGATAGGCTGATGATGTAGTCTTGATGAATCATACTTCTAGGTTACGTCTTTAATTATGTTTAATCTTTATTATCAATGTATGATTTTCCTTCATGTTGAATGTAATTAAGTTTCAATAAAGTTATTGCTCATAATATTTGGTTTCAATAAACTTACGCCAAAATATTATTCTAAAACAAGTTCGCAGAGGTAGTTGAAGATGAACTGCGCTTTTTGCTTATTTTTTAATTTACTTTTTGATTATTATACTACGCAGAAGTTTTATCTTCCGCAAAATAGTTTAGCCATCAAACCAACTGAACACAATGTGCTACTTTTATGGATGTGTAAACAAATACACATTACTGTTGTCAATGCTACTTATTGTAATATTGTCGTTAAACATTATTGTTAGCAGTTTGATCATTCTACAGGTAAATGGTTCGCGATTGATTGTCTTGTGGCTTAACCTTATTCAAGAAATACCGCAGTATGTACAGCAGCCATCATTAACATGGAACCTGTAAAGATTCTACCTATTCTTGACTAGCTTTTGCAAGAAATAGTTTGTCTTTATTAGGTGCAGTCAACTTCGGGTCAGTGGTAACAGTTTTATAGGAAAATTATACTTATTACAATTAAGTTAAGGTGCATGACAGTTACCACTGAACTGCAAAACTTTTTGTCGTCACACTTTCATTGCCAAACTATTTTCATGTTAGGTTCGCTACAATTACAACTTCTCTACATATCTTATCCTTATAGATCGCATAATTATATCGTTCCTACATTACTTATGTTCATAGTAACAACATAATTGTGCTGTCCGTTTATGTATCTCACGTCTGTCACATTAGTGGTAAATAGGGAACTTATTGTTGTATGTTTATCTGCATTCTTTCGTGTATTGTTTGTTATAATTAGTAATTAACCGGTAAGAAGAGAGTTTATCCCCGTACTAAGGTTTAGTTGGTAAATGGTTAATTTGTTGAAGTAGTAGGAGTCTGAAAATGGTTTACTTGCACCTAGTTTCAAAAATACACAACATTCTATGATAAGAAATCTATTTTCCCTGGTTTTGCCTTTATTCCGATTATGTTGATACAAAATCATCATACAGCGAAATAAATAATACATGTCTGTCCTACCTCGAAAGCCAAATTAAAAGCCAAATTCTTATAGACGAGTAACCGACAGACAGACGGTGCTGATTTTCTTATACATGTAAATAAACAAAAATATATGCACTGAAAGAAATACTATGAAAACGTGCTTCACATCCGCGGAATAACAAACAAGCCATATACAAAATAATTAAAACATGTCTGAAATAAATATTGCATTAGGTATCATTGTAAAACAACCTTTGATCATTGAACCCAGAAATTGTATAGAAAATCAACGTACCTAAGTCCTGCGTCAGACCTTACTCGATTGTATATTATAAATTGAACCTGATTTTTATAGTATTTAAGAACATATTTGCATTTCGATCACATTCTGGAAAGCACGAGATCGTGTTGAATTAAAAAATAACATAATGTATGCATTTTTATTAATGAAACGATCATCTGAATAATTTTGCATTCTATTTATGAATGCACTCTATTATTATAACAGGATATAGGTAATTAGGTATTAACATATTAAGTCTGGTAGGTATGTAGTTGATATGTTTTAAGGTAGAACTTATTTTTCAACATACACTGATAACAATATTTCTACCAAAAACAATATTGTACCTGCTTACAGTACATGATTAACTCATTTTTATTTTTACTCGACTGCCAAGAAAGGTTTAGTTTTGTCTTTTTCAATTCATAACATACGTATCAAAAACAAGTCATTTACTTTAGAAGATTTTAGCTCAAAAACAATAATAAAGGCATAAAAAATGTGTGGCGTATCAGATTACAAAAATAAATGTGTTTATCTCAAATTATAATAATTGGCGTGGTACCTTTTATTAAATTTTTATATCACTAACGAGATATTGTTAGCTCTTAACAAAAACTTAACTAACTTCTTAACAATTATCTAGATAATTTTAATGAGGGTTTTTGAAATTTTTTCTGCCACCGGGTGGCGCCACGTATGCGTCTGGTCCAAACAGCTGTCAAATAGTATGGAATTGTAGGTGCCGAACTTATTGTTTATTGAAATTCTGTTATATTGGAAGTGTTATTGATTTTATTATGGACTACGGTCAGAATAAGGTTTCCGAACTAAAAATTGAGCTAAGAGAGAAGGTGCAAAAGTCACTGGTACTAAGGAAAAGCTTGTTGAAAAATTTTTTAACACAATATGATTTAGTTTTTTTTATTTACTCAACCGCAATAGTAAAACAATAATGCAGTGCTTTAATTATAAAATAAAAAAACCACTAAAATCGTTCACTATTCATAGTAAAGATAAGCACTTTGACAGTTATTGGACCTGACGACTCGGTGCTGCCACCTCGTGGATTGCCATTTTAGAAAACCCTCATTGCATTCGTTAATCCAAAACTGTAGTTTTTATTTTTGAAGAAGGTATGAAGACGTCTATAAGTATGATCATTCTGATATCTTACTTCAGAATAATTTTAGGTATACCTATTAAAAAAACAGTCAAATATTTGTATAAATATTAAATAGGAAAAAAATTGAATACATGTAAGTAAAAAAACTGCAAGGACTTACCTACGTCAAGTCGTGCTCATTGTCAATAGGTTAAATTATATTATTTCAAAAAAATATTTGATATAATAAAAAATCCTAATTCATCTTTAATGACCGATTGTAAATCCCCCAAAAACGACTATCGCTTTCGATGTTTTTTTCTCACTTCACGGTCTCACTGATTTTGCGGTTTATGCTATTCATGATACATGATCATAATATGTAATTATGTAGGTACTTGTATACTATGTTATGTTATTACAAAAAAGTACGTTTTTGTGGTTAATTAATTTGAAGGTGTTTAGTTCATTAATAGGTACTAAATTAATATCTATTGATTATTGAGTGCTTAACGTATTAAAGTCTAATATTGTATCATACAAGTCTCTATCCCCTTAACTAAATTAGACTTGACTATTATTCATAACACTCATTAGCAAGTTAAATATAATCACTAATTACTTAGGAGTATGAGTAATTAAACGGAAAACTAGTTTTTTTACGCAGTACCAAAGACAGAAAAGAGTACCCGGGTATATCTAAAAGTTCAACACTGCTAAGCTAAGGAGTTTATTTCTTTGCTAAACACGCTCATCTCAGGACATCTCATGTCCTCCTAGAAGATCAACGGCTACGGCGGCTATACTCATGTAAGGAGATTAGCACTTAAAATGCACAAGCATTTGGGCACACACAGGTGCACTCACTATTCCTTCACTCTCATAGCCCGATGGGACAGCAATTCGACACGCCTTAGAGAGATCAGGTGCAGGACGCAGGGTGTATCAATCACCAATTTCCATTTGTTTATAATAGTTTGCACGGAGCGAGCATAAAACTGCTGGCGTAACCTAGGCAAGCTATAAAGTTAACAATTAAATCCTTATCAGCAAGGATTGTTGTTATTTATTAGTACCTACCTATGATGTAAGACCCATCGTAAAACGACACGTAAGTAGTAGTAAATACGAGTGGTCAAGGCATCGCTTCTAACATAATATCTCGCCACAAAGGCCAGTTGAGGAAGTCACTTCCTTATTCATGAATATATTATTAATACCAAAACAATATTACTACTAGATAATTAATTCGTTTTTTTAAAAATGAAGAGGATACAAAAAAGAGTTATGCCCGATTCGTCATTTTAGTGATTTGGCATCCATAAAAAACGTGTCCCAGTTGGTCATTCAATAAAATATTTTATTTTGCTTAGTCCCAATTGGTCATCCGTACTTTATTTTGTAAATAAATAATAGTTTAAAAAAAAACTAAAAAACACGCTTTTTATAGAAAACCGAACTAAAAAATTGAAAATAAAATTGATAATCAATGAATATAAATTAATAATAGTGTGAATACAAAAAAAAAATATTTTATTAAATAAAAGCGTGGGGTGCATGGTGTCAGTAGAGTGATTTTCATTTCGATAAAATCTTAAAAAGCACCCCACGCTTTTATTTAACATTTTTTTTTTTGTATTCACACTATTATTAATTTATATTCATTGATTATCAATTTTATTTTCAATTTTTTAGTTCGGTTTTCTATAAAAAGCGTGTTTTTTAGTTTTTTTTTTAAACTATTATTTATTTTCTACTTTTTAGTTTGTTTTAAAACTATTATTTATTTGTTTTGTAGAATTAAAATTCTCTTTAGTATACAAAAAATTGACAATATTAGAGAAAACGGCTAAAGATAATTATTGGAAATAAAAATTAACATCGAGTCCTGCCTTATCGACTGTAGAGAAAAATTCTAGAAAATTTTAATTAATTTTCTTACCTTATCGACAGCTGACAGCGATGCGGATGAATATTATGATACCTAGTTTTAATATTTCCCTATTATAGATTAATATTGATTAATAACTAATTGACATTATTCCTTATCGACTATAGATGAAAATTATATAAATTAACAAAAATCATATTTTGCAAATTGAAAAGCCTAGAAGTCGGTGTCTAATGGATGTTACTAAGTTAATTTTGCCACCGACTTCTAGGCCGATGCACCTAAAATTAGTTTTTTTTTTTGCTTTTTAGTGTTTTGGGAAGTCGGTTTAATTTTTTTTGTAAAAAAGTTTTTTATTTAAAGCTTTTCAGTGATACGAACAGTTGTCACTATCCATATGAGTGGGAAGTTCTCATCAATACAAATAATATAAGTCCAAACGAGGTATTTTACATATTCAGTTGTCGAGTTCCCTCGACTTTCTCTGGTCTCCATCATCAGGTCAGCTCCAAACCTTCACTGTTGCAAAGCTCTTGTCAATACAAATAATTTAAGCCCAAACACGAGGTAGTTTACATATTCAGTTGTCGAGTTCCCTCGACTTTCTCTGGTCTCCATCATCAGGTCAGCTCCAAACCTTCACTGTTGCAAAGGTCTTGTCAATACAAATAATTTAAGCCCAAACACGAGGTAGTTTTCATATTCAGTTGTCGAGTTCCCTCGACCCTCTCTGGTCTCCATCATCAGGTCAGCTCCAAATCTTCACTGTTGAATAGTGCTTTTAGGCGTACATCTGAGTGTCAAGTTTTTACCCTATGTATGCCTACAACTTTCGAAGGTTGCCCTCGATTTCTCAGGGTTTCCATCATCGAATCCTGGCCTGATGACTATGGGACCAACTGGCAGCTATTCCAAGTCGAACAAAAAAAGAATCACGTAAATCGGTCTATAAACCTCAGAGTAATCGATGTGTATGTGTAACCTCCTCCTTTTTGGGAAGTCGGTTAAAAATGGAATAATTTTATCAAATTAGTGTATTGTCATCGGTCCTCAATAAATCTACAAAGTTTGAACGAAATCTGGCCATTTAAAGTGGGTCAAAATCGCGCCCAAAGAAGTCGGTTACAAACAAACATACAAACCTACAAACATACAAACATACAAACATACAGGTGAAGCTAATAAAAAGCGTGTAAAAAAAAGCGTGTAAGTACTGTCAACAAGATAAGCTTAGGTATATTGTAATATGTTTTTTTTAATTTATTTTGGTTATGTTTTTTCCGAATATAAAATCGCGATTTTAACGGCGTCACACACCGCACGGCCAAAATCAAAATACCAGGATCGCATAAATCAGATGAGTAATATACCAATCAACGAGTGTCCATGGAACTGCCCACCGTGTATTAGGACCGCATAACTTACAGGAGTATAGCAGTCAAGAGTGTCAGGATTTTACGTTTTTTTCCTAATTGTAGATAAACATACCAATTTACACCATCATTCATAATTTTTATGTATACAATCTCTTTGCTAGTTATGGGCCCCTGGTACTTTTGTTACCGGCACAAAAAGTATCGAGTCACATTTTCGGGTTTATAAAATGCCCATGTTGTCTTCACCTGTGTTTTAATGTAAATTTTATTATATTTATATGAGAGCTATTAAAACCTTTACCTACATCGAAGTTTTTCATCTAAAATTTCTTCTAACACTTTGATTTCTGACGGTACTCTGATACGTGAAATTTTATGCGGGTGACGAATCGGAACTCAAAATTTAAATATTAAATTATTTATTTTGCTCGAATGACCAATTGGGATTTGGTGTATGGAAAAAATAGTTGGTGACCAATCGGTACTAATGACAAATTGGGAATAACTCACAAAAAATAAGCGATGCGTACAACGGTTCGCGGAATTTTTGTATATTTGCATAAAAATATAATAAAACATTTTTTCGAACTGCTGATTAACGTAAAACGCCAAAGAAAAAAAACGAAATGTGAATCTCTGACACGTAGATTTTTTTTTTCTGAAAAATAAATAATAATGTTATAATTATTGCCACCTGTTCCAAGTTTTATCGTCTACTAAAAGAGTAGGCTTTATTATTTTTATTTTTCCTAGAAATGGAAACTTGATAAATATGGATATTAGGAGGATATTAATAAAATGAACGTTTAATGCAAATTACTGTACGATTCACCTAACGATGATCTAAGTAAATGTCAAAGAGATAAATAGGCAGTATATTTATTTTTCTATTTATTTTTATTTCAATTTAATCGCACGGCTATTAAGAATTAAAACCTAAATTAATTCTGTCTGAGAGAAAAAAACCTTAACCGACTCGATAAAATATTGCTATAACAAGAGAAAAAAAAGTACCTAAAACTACTCTTATTTTTATTGTTGTAATTTTTTAGTTATTTTCATGTTTTTTTTTTACAAATTTTAATAGATGATGAAGCCAAGTTGCACTGTTGATCCTGTAAATTTTAGAGGATTTTGTAAGCTAACGACGGATCTTTACTTGATTTGCTTTTTTTTATCTTTCTTATACTTATAACTTCAATGATTAAGAACTAATTTGCATAATTCTAGACACGATTGACCTTTGATTTTTGGAAATATATTGTCTTAATGGTCTACCTATAATACAGAGTTATTAGTTGTAAAAAATGGCTTATTCACAAGTATTGATTGTTGCTGCTTAATACAAATGATGATCTAAAAATGGGTTTCCCAAAGTTTTTTCTTGGCCTTTTTTTTCTTTTTTGCTTCTTAATTCGACAACTTAAACTAGTCAGTGTTTTAGATTTTTTTGTAATGCTATCAACGTTTATCCCAGCTTACATATGCGATGGGAATAGAAATCACTCATTTTCTTTGTACGCAAAAGGATTTAGGTCTGGCCATTATTCTGAATATGGACCAACAGAACCTAACTAAGGTTCGAAACAAATGAACATGGTATGAAGACGTAGGTAAACATGAAAGCAATTTGACTATCGTCGTGGAATTAACATAGCCAATATATCCTCTAACGAGATATTATCAAACCAATCAATTAACTACACAAACGAAGCGAAAAACTCACTCAAAATAAAACCACATTAACAGCAACAAAACCTCTTTCCCAACCCAAACTTCAATAGCCATGCATCAAAACTGTTGCCTAAGAACTCACACACACTGCAAACTTTTAGTCGGCCGATAGTTTCTTTAGTTTAGGCTCATAAATCAGTATAGTTATCGGCACGAATCTTGAGCTCTGACCTACATCTGCGCAGAAGTGATTTATTAGCAAAGAACCAATCCCGAGTGACGGCTATGACGCGATGCACTGCGGGCCAATCACCGCATTAGCCCGCCCCCGCGCCTCACTTCATACCACAAAAGGGACCCAATAAATGACTTCTGCGCAGGTGAAGGTCAGAGCTCAAGATTCGTGCCGATGACTACATGAAGAACGCTCATTACAAAGATTTAGGTAGGCATTTAGCCGGTATCGGCCTGACTGCAAAACGTCGATTAGAATCAAGATTTTTCTTTAGTTTTCGTCGACCATCGGGTCAACTGTCGGCCAACTGTTTAGTCAGCAGTGTGCTCTTAAAGGTACTCTTAAGTAAAAAACACGCACACAAACTTACGTAGATATTACCTACGTTAAAAAGAGGCGTGACGTAATCTTTATGAGAAAGGTGAGTTACAAAAACGCACAAATAATGGTTGATGCTTCAAACTGGTTTGCAGCCGTGAACTTGAACGTGTGGATGCAGGTTTTGTGGCTAGGAGAACAGCGGGCTGTGAGGAGCGATTTTGTGTACTTTTTTGGTAGTGACTTTGTTTATTTTGTGTAAGACGAGAGTTAACTGAGCGCCATGATTAAGGGAATGTCAAACTTAAATCAAACAGGTAAATTTAATGTCCTGTTTCTAACAGCCCTGTTTTTGTAAGCAAGATCATTTACTAAAATCAAAGTACAAAATATTTGTGAAAAATGAAGGATTAAGTTAACATTCAAACTATAGAACTGATAGTAGCAGTATGTGAACAAAGCCAAAAATAATATAAAAAATCACTTAGAATGCTTATATGTGCGCAAAAAAAATACTGAGTAACAAAATTCACTATGCAAAGGACTCATATGTTCTTCAAGTTACATAAAAAAGTTTTTTTTTGTTGTTAAAGTAAGGATAGAAGCTGTCCCAAAAACTGTAACTTTATAGCTCAAGCCTGCCAAAATACGGCCTTGTAACACTAATTAGCATTCCGTGTAGGTAAATATATTTCTAGACCAAATCGTTTAGAACTGTTCGGCAAACGTGGTTTTACAATGCGGAACGAAATAACGTAAGTAAATCGTTTTTACGATGGTCTACGTGTGTTCTGTAGGGCTATAGAATTTTATGGTGCTGGTGTATGGGACTTGCATGGGTTTACTATGTCCTTAACACACATGGGAATGAGTTTAGAGAGGAATTCTATGTAAAATCGTGATGCTTATAAAGCCCTTTTAAATGAAAATAAGAAACTTTAAGATATTCTGGAAGAAGTAATCAAAAGGCTTTACTAAAAAGAAGTAAGGCTCACACATATCTATTAATTTAGTTATTGGATCTGTCATTACCGTTATATTTAACCTATCCTTATTTACTCCCGTATTTCTTAAAGTGAATCATTGTAATATTCTCAGTATTATATTATCATCATCCAAATTCAAATTCGGCCAAAGCTGCACTCTTCAAAAACATATCTACTTATCAATCAAACATTCCCACAAAAACAAAAAGCGATCACTTTGACCGAACGGCCGAACCTTCAAAACATCTCAAAGATACAACCACTAACAACTTATAATCTATAAACACAATAACAGGATTGCCACCCATTACTCCCAAGGTCTAAGTCGAAGGCATACAGGAACAAAGGTGAAGCTAATGAATATGTATGAGGATCAAGAAATATTGTCATGTCTGCTCATCGCGTTTGTCATTTCAACACTTGACAAGCAAGCTAGATTTTCCTGTTTGATAGGTAAAAATGACCATGATAGTCTGCTGTTTTTTACATATGCATTGAAGGGTGTAAGAAAATCATGTCTGGATTTCTCAATCTCTTATAAGGTTATGAAATGAATGATTAAGAAGTTTATCGATAATGAAGCTGGAAAAACGATGTTTTTTGCTCAATTTAATGTGAGTAAAGTTACTGAAGGACTGAGTCAAAATCGAGTATTCTTATTTCAAATGGCCACCGGGTACATTTCAATACTTAGTTTATACTGCATAACTAATGGCGAGTTCAATAGTTATCGATTCTTAGTTTTTATTCAATTCAATAATGTCTACAAAAGATGACTCTCATAGTCTATTGAGCTTTGATATGGGAAAAACCTATCCACATCAATTTCAATATTATACAGCTTGTCTTAATTCATCACTATAATGTGTTCCGTACATGTGCATAAATAAATCATTTAAGACTTATTCAATAGAAATATTTATTTCCAGTTACACTGACTATAAAAATTCAGTTTTCGATTTTTCTTGAATGATTTGAAAATATATTATTCTTTTTAATGCGAGACCTTGCTATATTTCTAAATAGTTGAAATATTTTGACCAAAAGATTGTCATAACTATTAGCTAATCACGGAAGACAGACAACAGACAGACAGTCTTTTGTTTTGCAAATTTTTATACGGAACTCTGAAGAGGCAAAGTCTATACTTTTTTATAGTTTTTTTTTTGTAATTAGTTGCACGGATATCCACAAAATTATTGATTGATGTTCTTTTTGTATTTGTAATGATATTTTTATTATTATTTAGTTTTTCTTAACACATAATGATCGTGTTGTTTTGATAACAAAAATACAACAGGAAATTTTATTTATAGATTTTATGTTTGAAACTACGCCGCATTCGATAATATTGTATTATGATTTTTTAACAAAAAAAAATGAATTAAAATAATTGATGCGTAGAATCCACCAAGAACAGTATTTTACCTGATAATAAAAACGTGGAGATGTTTCCACCATATAAAGGATTTTAAATATCCCCCATCCTTTGTTTGACACCAAAACCCGTTACTACTAGGTACTTAAAATTGTATAAAACAGAAAAACAGGTGTAATTTCTGCCCTTATCTGTATTTATCGAGACAAAAGATCTACGTTTTTTCAGTCAGGACTTTAAATAAGTATCCTATTAACACTTTATCTTGCAGAAACATAATAAACTAAAAGTTTTAAAGTGAAATTACCTATTTTCTGAGAAAATGCTAAAATGGCAAGACACTAACAGTTTCCTGCAGTGTCCACTTTTCGAAAGAATAACTTTAACAGTGCATAATGTTCGTCATTTATTTTATCTTTTGCCGTAATTAATCAATCTTCAACACTAAATAGTATAGAAAGAGACATCCCATTATTTGATTTACCTATTTCATGTCAAGAAGCGGAAGTATTATGAATGTGCTTGTTTGTTTTGTCTGCGTTCTCAGAAACGGCTGAGCTGGTTTAAGTGCGATTTCGTGCTAATGAATTGGTGACATAGTGGATTTTGTTATTTGAGTTTTAACAAGGTCGTGATGAGTGATCCGGATTTTGGCTAGATTTGTATTTTACATAGGTATGTTTTATGTGAATATAGGTAATCAAAGATACCTTTTTTAAAACGAATTATTTATTACCATCTTCGAATATTAAGATCTTAGAAACTGTAACAAATCTATTTCCTTAGTTCATATTCAATTCAGTTATAAATTAATAGAATTTCATTAACATTATCACCTCTTTACATAATTATTTTCCTCTATTGCCTGATTTTTTAGATTTTTTGTCGTTCTGACAACTTATCCAGTCCTGTCAAATATCACTAGCAAAAATGACGGAATTCTCTGCAAAATTACTGTGAAACAAATCTATAGGTACTGTTTTCTTTTGGAAATTCAATATCACGTACGTACATATTTTCTTTTCTTTTTTATTATTCCTACTAACTATCACCCTGTATCTCACTATTACTATTATCACTTAGTAAACAGGCTGGTGTAGTTACTGCTATAAACTACACAAATTATACGTTAAAAATTCGCCAGGTTTGCCAAAATTTTACTAAGAGTATTTTTCATCAAACGGGTATGAATGCAAAGGCCCAGTGACCAAAGTTCTACTTGACAGAAGGACTTTAGATTCGAACCCAGAAAGTAACAATATGAAATGATTCGCTAAACCCAGAACCTCGCAATTTCTTACAAGTTTAAGGCTGGTTGAGAAGTCACTGCCATTCTGACCCAATAGAGTTATTACTCGATAATAATTGGTCCCCCAAAGGGTACCCGCTTTGGGAATCCTGACCTGACCATTCCTGGTATCTATCCACTAGACCTATAAACTGAGTAGAGCCGGGAAGACCAGCTTACAAAAAAATCTGTTCATGTATCTAGAGAAAAAGTATATAAAAATAGTCGCAAGTCGTTAACACTATTAATAAAATCACTAATGAATTCAGTCGCCTTGACAAGCGGGTTAGTGATCGCTGTAATAAATGATAATTGAGATGAATAGTAATTAACAAATATGCTATCTCGTCATCTGATACCTAAGCCGTGTTTTACGGTCATTAAGTAGGTGTGGGTAAAATGTTTTCTTACTATCAAGATAAGATTTTAATGCTCAGATGAAAATTATTCTGAATTCTCGTCGCTGATTTACTCAATAATATCTAGAGCTAGGTGCTTAAATATATCTGCATATAATATGCTTTAGTCTGAACTCCCTTCTACTCAATAAAGAATTAAGCTTCTTTGCGATACAATACCTAATTCTATAATGTATTCTCATACAAACCCTAATTATGTTTTAGTTTTCATACAATTTAAGTGCATACGTATTCTATTTCTATCCACTGAATGTCCCTCTTAGCATAATTACGTTCCTAAATTGTATAATATTTTAAAGCACGATATCTGATGCATCTCTAATATTTCAATAAATTATCTCGATCCCTAATAATATAGCACAAGAATGTTTGCCCCGAAGCGTGCGTGCGCGCAAGCGTCCGTCGTCGTTGTTAGAAAATTGGTTTCCGGACGCGACTGTTTTAGTTGCGATTTACATAAGATCAGGATTCTGTTATAACTATGTGCAGCGGCGGCCCTAGCCATTGCGAGGCTACGTGCGGCAGGTCTATGCGAGGCCCTTTGTCCTACGTGAAAAGTCTGTTGTGAGCTAGGAGTTATTTTCTTGTTAATAAAAGGACTTACAAGCGGCGCTACCTTCTAGGTTCGGCTAAAAAAGGATGAAAAAAATAAAATGGGAAATAAAGCATCCGCGAGCGTAGCGAGCGCAAAAATTTTTGAGCTTTGGGTCACTAAAGCACCTAAACTTGTATATTAAAGAACGGTGCAAGGTGAAGACGCGAAAATTTTTGAGTTTTGGGACATAAAAGTAGGTACCTACTCTAATCATGTTAGAATGAACGGTACTGACAAGCGAACAGCCGCGAGCGTAGCGAGCGCGAAAATTTTTGAGTTTTGGGACATAAAAGTACTCTAATCATGTTAGAAGGAACGGTACTGAGAAGCGAACAGCCGTGAGCGTAGCGAGCGCGAAAATTTTTGAGTTTTGGGACATAAAAGTACTCTAATCATGTTAGAATGAACTGTACTGACAAGTGAACAGCCCCGAGCGTAGCGAGCGCGAATTTTTTTAAATTGTTTGTTTAAGGACTCTCAAATTAAACTCGGAATTAAGCACAAATAAAAAGAATCCGTGACTGGATCGAGAGCCAGTTGTTTTTGTTACGTTGGTGCTCCAATTTTTTTGTTAAATTGAGAACTCAAAAAGTAAACGCAGAATGAATAAGAAATAAATAAAGAAAAATACTTTTTTTTCTTGGACCAGATATATATGTATTTTTTAATTATATTTTTTTTATATTAGTGTGGGTTGTAGCGCGAGGCCCCCCCCAAGCGCGAGGCCCTGTGCGAAGGCACAGTTCGCACACCCCTAGGGCCGCCACTGACTATGTGAAAGGGTAAACAAGGCTTCACATACTTTATTATTGATAAAAAATATAAATGTGTATTGTGGGAAGGCCGATAGGAATTTTAACTATTTCTTCATCTAGCTAGAAATGTACGCCATGTTTACAGTAAATACCAGATAAATAGAACTGGAATTTCTATTATAATAAAGTATTTCAGCCTTTCTTCACAAAACCTTGCCACATTACGGATTATCAATGACAATTCAATTTAAAAACAGGATTTGTATACTCGAGGTCAAAAGACCTCAAATATCTAGTGAGCAATGTGGTAAGTTCTAGAAATTCACACATTTTCTATCGTATTCCGAATAACTACGACCATGACACTGAATTAATATGTAAATGTCAACTTTATTATTACCTGATAATAGAAAAACTTCGATAGCATTGTGAAACGTAGATAAGTAATAAAAATAAATATTAAAAAAAGAAAACTATTAATTTATCGTTCTACGTACCTAAAACATGAACATGAAAAGTTGTCAACAATATTAATATCTAGAAAGTTCCATTTAATAATCAATTAATAATAATAATCTTTTATCACCTTTGTAAAACAAATAACGTACATGAAAAACTTGTTACAACCAAGAAAAACTAGCATTAATCAATAAGGTACTTTATTGCTTGATTAATGATGGTATTATGTCAACAGAGCAAGTGTGAACAATATAATTGTTGGCGACAAAAAACTTTCAATTATCTTCAAAATCAATTTGTATGTAATCGCATAGATCACGTTTGGTCTCACGTGTATTTTACAAACACATACACACAAATTACCACTTCTCGTGTGTGTACTACGTATATTCAAAGTAAATACAATCATCGATCAGTGCCAAGTAAATCGACTACTTTTTTGCCCCTAACTTCAGCTGTACTTATAGACTTCAATTTATAATATCTTTCTGCTCATTTCACATTTTTGTAACGTAAAATCTGCCCCACAATCGGAAAATTTGGTCAATTTTGGAAAATTTGAAAGCCCGGTAACCATTTAGATATAACCCTTGGTCAAATCGGCGATTTTAAAGCTACAAATGGCTCCGTTACCCTTAAAGGTAAATGGTGCAACACACCGTAAGAGAATAGATTCAAAAGTATTGGCTCAAACAGAACCTACCCCTTGGTATCACCATGTTTTTCTGATGTCAATCAAACGACCAAGATATACAAACTTTAAGTATCGTCTTTTCTTAAATGTTATAATGAAGTTACTTATATGTGTAGATATTGTAATGATTATGTAACATTCTATAGTAATTGTTTGTCGCGTAAATTGAAACTGATCACAGACTGTATGGCGACGTTTTCGCCCACGCTTTTGCAAACACATAGGTAATACCTAGGTAGTAAATACTAAAAATAGTATTACAATTGAATGTCTGAAAACAACCATTCTTCTACGTACCTACTAAGTTTTATTTATTTAACCTAACTTTAAAAAGTGCTTATTATAAAGGAAACTTAAAATATTTGTAGCTAATAACATTAACATTATTATTTGAAAAAATGTTTATAAGTAAAAACGAAGCACTTAAATAATACTTAATATGCAGGTTAATCTTTGCTTAGTTTTTTTTCAAAAGACTTTAAAAATAAGAGTAAAATAGATGATTCTTAATTCGTCGTCAACTTTTTTTAAATTAAAAAATTACCGGACATTTTAATTTCCAAAACACCAAATTAATCTCCATTAAAAAAAAATTAAGTGCCTACTATCTGAAAATTAAATAATAAAATGAAAAAATCGAAACTCACCACTGCAGCTAAAATCGCAAAGCGTAGCATTTTCGTTCGTTCAACGTGCACAATAAACTAGCTTCTCACACAATTCAAATATACTGATATACAGGCGAGAGATGCGCAGGCACATCTATATACCGTCGCAGCCTCCTCTGACGTCACGCACCCCGCACTCCGCCCCTCGCCCCGCAGAACTCGTTCCGAGACCCATCTTCACGACATCTGACCTTCGTGTAACATACATCGACGTTTTTACACCAAAACTGGTAATTGTTTGTTTTGGACTCACCGATGTATGACGCATTGCACTAGCTGACAAATGCGCCCATTTTTTTCGTACTAGTTCACTTTTTTTTCGTATTACTGTCACTTTTTTCGAATTAGATAAATGTGACTAAATGCTTGAACTGCAGATCATTGGCCGAACGCAAAGAAGCCGGCATTTGAATTTATTTCTCGGTGATATGCACCAAAATGTTACATGCACAAAAATAAATCTCAGCGATAACTTCGCTCAAGTTATGGAGGGACTGTATGTCGTAACATGATTATGATATTTATTTAGGAGAGATTTTCGTGGTCATGACGTAATTCTCGAGCATCACTAAGGGTGGGTTGCACCATGTAACTATAATGATAACCAAACGGTCAGATCAGCAATCAGCTATTGCCCACCCTTATGCTCTGAAAGAAAAAGAAAATTACCAAACTTCACTTTGCTCTTCTTGCAAGAAATAATAAATAATAATATAAATAAATAAAAACTTTATTTATCAAAATAGTTACAGAAATGTACACAGGTAGGTATATAAAGAGTAGACTTTATGTTACAGTGTGTTGCAAAAATTTCTGTACATAATTATAGTAACCCTGCCTCTTAAACTAGGCTAACCTGTATTTTAAGAGACAGTGTCTAGCTTATAAATTTGCCAATTTTTTTATTTTTTTTTTATACAACAGTGGACAGTGTCGATCTACCATTTACATTTGACAGCAGTAATAGCTTTGCGTGTACAGGTAATATGTGAGAAAGGAAGTTGATTGTCAAAAAGGTTTTCTCCAAACCACCGTGAAATAAGACGCTAAAGAGCCTCAATTGTTTTCTGCTGCTAGTCTACATATCAAATCTTCTTCTCAAGTAGTTACATGTTCATAACCTGATGAAATCTTCAGCCCTCATTAGGAAAGACCCCAGTACTCTTTGATCTTATCTAACTCAACCTTGGTAAATAATAAATTAAATAAATTAAGTACGTATTACATTTACACGTAATAAATCTTAACCAAATAAGTAATTCTGAAAAACCGTATTTTTTTCAAAGCTTCATTCAAATTGAAATGCTATTTTTAAACCAGAAACAACAATCTATGAATGGGTAGTTTGTTTTTAAAATTCTCATAGTGTGTCTATCTACGTAACTCCTGTTAATATTTTTATTGGTTCTGAACTATTTTTGATGTCAGACATATTGATATATCCATATTTGGGTGATCAATATTGCTCAGTTAACCAGATCTATCTGCTTTTGGTAATAACATATTAGCATTTGAGTCATTATAAATCAATATCATGTAACAAACTTATAACAGCATAAAAACGACATCTAGGTAACAATTTCAGAAGGGATATTGCACATTACAATTTCAGGCGCCGCGATATATCGACGCGTGTTATCACTGGTTACTTCTAACAAACTTCTATTTACGTACTGACGCGACGACTCCTAAACTAAAAGGTATACAGAAAAAGTTGCATAAAAGAAAAATTAAAACTTCTTTAAGTTAGGTAAACTAATAAGTTGAAAGGTTTTTTCTTTAGAAAATGAAAACGATGTTTTATGATACACAATAAGTTAAAAGGTTTTATCTATTTTAAATAAAAAGAGAATCGCTTTTTAATAAAATGGCACTAATAATTTCGTATGCATTTTAGTAGCATTTTTTATTTTCGTTAGCAGTTTAGGTTACAAAGATAAGACTTTATTAATTACACCAGGCCCTTACTACTTCCGTGTATGAAAATATATAAACCTGATGTCATAATTTATAATTAACATTCTCTCATGTTTTCGTATTATAAATCAGCATCGGGCTGAGTCACTATGCAAGATGAGGAAGAAATTATTATCCTGTGATGTGACGGGGGTCAGTGGTTCTTAAGTCTTTTGGAATTATTTTAATATAAAAAACTATGGGCCACAGGATGGAAACAGTGGATATCATTTATATTATAGGATAAAACCGGTACCTATCTAAGTTTAACAGCAAACTTATCAATTTTTAGGGTTCCGTACCTTTTTTTTTTTATCGACCTAAAATCATCAAATGACCCCTCCCGCTGTGGGTTAGCAGCGGTGAGGGAGTGTCAGACTTTTACTGACTAAAATCGTCGTGTTCCGTCATAGGCCTTTTATGTACCAGGGCCGCGGTATCTCTTTCGAACAACCCGCAGCCCCGGCAGGCCTTGGCCCTGCTGGGCCCCGCTGGGGTTGCTGACGTCTCTTTGAGGAGCGCGTGGAACAACGCGCGCCGTCGACACGGGTCTGTCGTCTAGGAAGACAGGGGGACGATGAGCCACCCGAACTCACCGCCCACAGACCCACGCCTACGGTGGCCGGGAGTCATCTCGCGACACCCGGCGCCCATGGTGTCTACCTGGTCCAGCGCGGCGGCCGGGATGAGAGGTGCGAACTCTCTGGCGTTCCGCCTCCTCCTTCTCGAGCATGACCGCTTCGCAGAAGGAGGCGACGGCATCCCATTCCCTCGCCCCGGACCATGGCCTGAACCAGGGCCGGACGCGAGAGGTCGCCGCCGCCCAAAGCCTCGACGAGGACCCGGCGGTGCCCTTCCCATGCAGGGCACACCTGGACTGTGTGGTCCACCGTGTCCTCGGGGCTGTCCGCACAATGGTGACACCCGGGCGCCTCCTCACGACCGATGCGGTGCAGGTACCTCCCGAAACAACCGTGTCCGGTGAGGACCTGCGTCATGCGGTACGTGAGGGCGCCGTGACTCCTCCCGAGCCACTCCTCAAAGAGGGGACTTACCGCCACGATGGTGGCGTGCCCTGCACTGGGTTGCGATAGTCGCTCCCTCCAGGCCACCATGAGATCGCGCCGGAGCTCCGCCCGCTGCGCGACAACTTGCCGCGGCAACGGGGTTTCTCCCCGGCGCTGAGCCTCCTCGCGCCAGTCGTACAGGCGCAAGAAGACCCTCGCCTCCAGATCCCACGGTGGCAGTCCAGCGAGTAGGCCAGCTGCTTCGCGGGAGATCGTGCGGTACCCCCGGATTAGCCTAATGGCTATCACCCTTTGGGGCACGTTCAGGTAGTGCACAGCCCGCGGCCGTGCCGAACGTGCCCATACCGGGGCCCCGTAAAGGGCCATGGACCGCATGACCCCGCGTAGAGTTTACGGCAGGGGCGTTTGGGCCTCCCAGGTTGGGCAGGAGCCGCTTGAATGCAGCACCTGCCTTCTCCAGTTTGGGGCCCAAACGTCGGAAGTGCTCGACGAAGCTCCACCGGCCGTCGAGGACGAGTCCCAGGTACTTCATCGCCCTCTCGACGCCGATGGTAGCCCCCACCGTGACTTGGGAGCCTGAAGGTGGCGCGTTCCGAAGCCCATGAAAGCACATGGCCTCGGATTTGTGCAAGGCCACCTCCAGTCCCAGCAGCTGGATCCTCTCGATGACTATCGCAACCCCGCGCGTCATTATGTCGGCCGCCTCCTGGTGCGACCTCCCTTGTGCCAGAACCAGCGTGTCGTCAGCGTAGCAGACCACGCTGACGCCGCTAGGGAGGCGCGCAGCACCCAGTCGTAGCCGATGTTCCACAAGAGCGGCCCCAGTACCGACCCCTGCGGAACACCGCACGACATCTCTCGCCGGTTCCATTCCCCGTTGTGACCAGGGTAAATGATGGACCTATCCGACAGATAGGCCTCGACCACGCGACGAAGGTAGGTCGGCACCCGGTGATACCGGAGTGCCTCCCTGATGCAACTCCAGGGAAGGGTATTGAAGGCGTTGGCGATGTCAAGAGACACCGCCAAGACGACCCCCGGGACACAGCATCCCCGTCGTGAGAGCTCTCACGCGCATGATGGCGTCCACCGTTGAGCGCCCTTGCGGAAACCGAACTGGTGGTCCGCAAGGTCCGGCCCTATCCCCCCAAGGTGCGCGACGAGGCGGTGTGCGACAACTCGCTCAAAGAGCTTGCCCACCTCGTCGAGCAACACGATAGGCCGGTATGCGGACGGAGAGTCCGCAGGGCGCCCCGGCTTCCGTATGAGGACCAGTTTCCCTGTCTTCCAACGAAGTGGGAACTGGCCCCTCCAAACATGCGCTGAGAAGCCCCTAAGTCGAGGCCCGAGAGCCTCAAGGGCCAGGACCCAGGCCTTGCCAGGCAGGCCATCAGGCCCTGGGGCGGTGTTTTGGCTTTCAGCCTAGCCACCGCCACTCTCAGGTCCACCCCAGTCACCTCGGGGACATCGTCGTCGTCGGAAGTGTGGTCCGTACTTGACACCGCGGGTTGCAGAGACATGGGCGGGGGAGAGTGTTCCCCGCGCGAAGGGAACAGAGCGCTCACCACCTCCTCCACCAGCTGAGGCCGAAGACTCTGGGTCAGCGGGGGCCCATGGGCGGAGCTTGCCCCGCACCATTTTGTACAGGCGCCCCCACGGGTCCCTGTCCAGAGACCCCAGCAGCTCCGCATTGGCCACCTCCTTGGCCTGGACGATGGCCAATGGAGGGCGGTCTTCGCAGCTCTGTAACCCTCGTACAGCTCTGCTTCCTGGCTTCTGCATCCGGAGGGCGGATGCGCAGCCTGCGGTGTCTGGTGTACAGGTGCCTCGCAGCGACGCACGCCTCTCGAAGGGCGGCGATCTCGCGAGACCACCAGTACACCTGGCGTCGGGCGCGTCCTGGCGGGACTCGGGGCATGGCCACGTCACAAATCTCGGACATGGTCTCCCGGAACCACTCCGCCTCGTCGTTGATGTCGGCGGGCCTGTCCGGTGATGACACCCAGGCCTGCACGACTGAGGCTTCCAGGAGAAGCTCCCGGTCAAGGTGCCTCAGCGCCCAACGTGGACCACTCGGGGTCTGCAGGACCGGCGCGCTAGGGTTCTGGGCGGAGACGTCAAACCGGATGTACCGGTGATCGGAGTAGGTCTCCACCCCCTCCTCCACGCGCCAGTCAAAGACACGCGGTAGCAGAGCGGGGCTGGCGAACGAGATATCCACCACTGACTCGCCCCGCATCCGTACACACGTGGGGACAGAACCCCGATTGAGGACGACCAGGCCTGCTTCCAGCGCCCAGTCCTCCACCATCCTACCCGTGCATCTGTGCGTCGGGAACCCCAGGCCAAATTCTTGGCGTTGAAGTCCCCTAACACTAGCACAGGGAGGGAATAACTTCCGACGACGACGGACAACTCCAGGAGGGAGTTGTGGAACTCGGCGAGAGTTCGGCTCGGGGAGAAGTACACCCCCACGACGACTATCTCCCCGAACCGTGCTGCGACGCAACCCCTTCCACTCTTCACCCCTTCGAGGGAAGGAGTACCAGCGGCGGCCGACGATATGATGGTCACTGAGCCGCTAAGGTCCTTAACCCAGTCATCCCTGGGAAGGACAAAGTACGGCTCAGCGACCACGGCGATGTTGATCGACCACTGCGCCATGCTTTGGAGCAGCAGATCCTGGGCACGGGCGCAGTGGTTGATGTTCGCCTGGAGGAAGCGCAATGGAGCCAGACTAGCACTCCATCACGTCTTCCTCCTCTTGAGACGCAGACACGGGCGCCGCGACAGCAGCAGTGGCGACGGCGTTGACAGCGGCGGCAGCGTTGGAGGCGGCGGCGGCCGCAGGAGCTGCGGTTGTGGCCACTGCGGAGGTGGTGGTGGTGGCGGCGACGGACGGCCGGCCCTTGCCCTTACTCTTGGTCTTGGCGGGTGGGGCACAGGACTTGCTCCCCGCCCGGTGTTCGGCCGGCTTGCCAGCCGCCGCGCACGCAGTGCAGTGCGGCGCGGCGCTACAAGCCACGGCCTTGTGTCCGGGCTGACCGCAGCGGAAGCAGAGGGCGCTGCGGTCGACCTCCGAGGTGCAACGAACACCCACATGATGCCCGACGTGGCATCGGAAGCACCTCAGCGGTCGGGGGTCAAGCAGCTTGACCTGCGCCGACACCCAGCCAACCAGCAATCTTCGGCCGTCTAGGGTTCCGTACCTCAAAAGGAAAAAACGGAACCCTTATAGGATCACTTTGTTGTCCGTCTGTCTGTCTGTCTGTCTGTCAAGACCCTTTATCTCAAGAACGCGTGGACGTATCAAGCTGAAATTCACATGAAGTACTCAGGTCTATTGCCCCTTTAAGCTGTGAAAATATCAAACTTCTAAGCCGAGCCAATCAAAAGATACAGCCGATTATGTCGATATTTTCAACAAATTTTCGACAATCGCAAAGGAATCAAAACCTACAGGATACTTCCCGTAAACTCAGAGTCTTGAAATTTGGCATGAAGCATTGTCATATAATGCAAATATAGGAAAAATTACGAAAATCTCATTTTTTTAGTTATATAATGTAAAAAAAAATATTTTAATAAAATGAAACTTACTACCTTATTTCTCACGAACGAATAAAGGTATCAAATTGAAATTTATACCAAATACCAGCCCCGGATCTAGGGGGAGGCAAGCCGGGGCCCATGCCCCGGGCGGCAAATTCAGGGGGCGGCAAAATCAGGCGGCCGCCTGATTTTAAATCCTAATAATACCACAATAGTTACCTACATGGCCGTCTTAACCTATGGTGCAGGGTGTGCGAATAACCCGGGCGCCTCGGTGTCAGGGGCGCCCCACCACCAGGAAATTTCGATGATATTACACCCGTTTGATAAGGAATTAGTTCCATTGTATCATGATACTGACAAGCAAAGTTTCTAAAAAAGTCGCCTTCGCTTTGTTTAATTGATCATTTTTATTATTTTTCACTTTTAACATCCTCCAACTAAGTGAAAAAATTCTCGCTCGCTACGCTCGCGGTTAAATGACAATGTTGTCTTTCTGATGGTTTATCATTTTTATTGACGCACCGAATCAACGAACACAAATGGCACTCGCTCTAATCACGGTTTCTTTTTATTTGTACATAATTCCCAGTTTAATTTGTGAGTCTTCAAACAAATAATTTAAAAAAGTTCGTGGCTTTACAATATACTTAGTCACTTATTATTGTGTCGTAGGCTCAAAAAATTTCGCGCTCGCTTCGCTCGCGCAATATTATACATACTTTACTTTCGTAACTTCATGACTCAAATCCACGCTGTATTACCTTTTATAAGTCAAATGTAGCAAAAAATATTATTTATGGAGTCCTCAAAAACAAAAAAGTTTGCGCTTCTGACTGCTTGTTACAGCGCTTTTAAAAATTTATTTGCTTTTGGTGTCCCAAAATTAAAAAATTTAATTTTTTTTACAATAATTGCATTATTCTGTCTCGACTTTCATAACTTAAACCTGGCCAACAGTTTGAGCCTACCAAAAAAGTGACTTTCATCCGAACGTTCTTATTTATATTCCATGTCACTATTCTAAGTACTTCGATCAATATGTACTACTCAAAATCTTTCAATACATAGGTGGCGCTTGGGTGATGATTGCACCTAGGCGCTACAAGAGCTAGAGACGGCCCTGTGAGTCATCAAACAAATAACTTAAAAAAGTTCGCGCTCGCTACGCTCGCGGCTACTTGTTGCTTGACAATGTACTTAATCAGGTACTTTTGTGTCGTAGGCTCAAAAAATTCATTATATATTCATTCATTATACAGACATTACGTTGTTCCTTGCAAAAGTCAAATCCACACTGTCTTACCTTTTATAAGACAAATGTAGCAAAAAAATTATTTATGGAGTCCTCAAAAACAAAAAAGTTTGCGCTTCCGACTGCGTGTTACTTAACAGCGCTTAATTTTTTGCCTACATTGATCTGTCTCGACTTTCATAACTTAAACCTGGCGTTGGCCAGGTTTAAGTTTGAGCCCACAATGATTTGGACACTTTTTTTAAGTCATTTACCTACCAAAAAAGTGACTTTCGTTGGTGAAAATAAACATAAGTAGGTAGGTAGGCGGGGCGGCATTTTTCAGTTTTTGCCCCGCCTAAAAAAAATTGAAGATCCGGGGCTGCCAAATACCTAGGTCTATTGTCCCTTTAGGCAGTGAAAAAATCAAACATCTAAGTTAACGCGATCAAAAGATACAGCAGTTATACCGACACCTTAGACGAATTTCCGTCACACGCTAGGGAATCAAAACCTACGAGGTACTTCCCGTGAACTCAGAATCTTGAAATTCGGCAAGAAGCAACGTTCTATAGTACAGATAAAGGAAAAATTGCGAAAATGATAAATTTGAAGTTACATAAAATATTAAAATATTATCAAATCAAATCAAATATTTTCCTCATTTCAATGGGGAATTTAAACGACCAAGTTTGACGGATTTGAGAAATCATTTCTTTGTAGTAAAAGAGTCTACTCGCCGTTTATTTCCATTGTCATCAGGTCAGGATCTGATGATGGAAATCCTGAGAAATCGAGGGCAACTATCAGAAATTGTAGGCATGCATAGGATTAAAACTTGATTCTCAGATGTATGTCTGGTGATACTATCAAACAGTGAAGGTTTAGAGCTTTCTTGATGATGGAGACGTGAGAAAGTCGAGAGAACTCCTCAACCGTATGATTTAGTAACGTCGTGTTTGGGCTTATATTATTCGTATTGACGAGAACTTTTCACAAAAGTTAAAAATAAAAACTTTTTACAAAAAAAAAAAACAACTTCTAAAAACAACAAGAAAACTGTTTATATGCATCGGTCTAGATCAGTGGTTCTTAACCGGTGGTCCGCGGACCACTGGTGGTCCCTGGAGGCATTCCAAGTGGTCCGCGAAGCTTAGCTTCGCGACGTTGCTATACGTTATCTAACTTAATTTTTATCGACTTATAATTGCGAGCGGGGGTTTTCGCATGGACGTATATCGGGTGTGTCGTACCTAGTCCCCCCCATTCATGAAAATGTATGTTTGGGCTACATTTTACTTAATTTTCGTTTTGAGTCTCAAAAAATAATTAAAATTTCGCGCTCGCTTCGCTCGCTTATTCAGGAACTGTATGCCTTTATTTTTGCATTTATCAACAAACAAAAAGTTAAGTACGTTTGGGCCACATTTCACGTAATATTTGGTTTAAGTCCGATAAAATTTCGCGCTCGCTTCGCTCGCGCATTTGGGAACTACATGGACAAGTTTTTCTTTATTTGCATTTGCATACTTACACAACTGCCGCCATGCGTTTAGCTTTGAGTAGGACTGACCCAAAAATTCAGTTTTTTTTTTGATAAATAATAAAGAAATGAGTGCTAATTTAGGTAAACCGATGAGGTGGTCCCCGGCAAGAAAACTTTAGTTAAAGTGGTCCCTCATGTCAAAAAGGTTAAGAACCACTGGTCTAGATCATCATCATCATCATCATCATCAGCCTATCGCAGTCCACTGCTGGACATAGGCCTCTCCTCTAGATCTCGGTGGTAAAATAAATATAGATGCATCCTCTAGACACCGACTTCTAGACCGATGCATCTAACATCTTTTTAATTTCTTTCTTGCTTTTGTTTTCTTGTTGCTTTTTTAGGGTTCCGTAGCCAAAATGGCAAAAACGGAACCCTTATAGTTTCGTCATGTCCGTCTGTCCGTCTGTCCGTCTGTCCGTCTGTCACAGCCGATTTACTCGGAAACTATAAGTACTACAGTGATGAAATTTGATGGGAATATGTGTTGTATGAACCGCTACAAAAATATGACACTAAATAGTAAAAAAAAGAATTGGGGGTGGGGCCCCCCATACATGTAACTGAGGGATGAAATTTTTTTTTTCGATGTACATACCCGTGTGGGGTATCAATGGAAAGGTCTTTTAAAATGATATAAAGTTTTCTAAAAAACATTTTTCTTAAAGTGAACGGTTTTTGAGATATCAGCTCTCAAAGTCGTAAAAAGTATGTCCCCCCCCCCCTCTATTTTTATAACTACGGGGTATAAAATTCTAAAAAAAATAGAGGTGATGCATGCTAATTAACTCTTTCAACGATTTTTGGTTTGATCAAAGTATCTCTTATAGTTTTTGAGATAGGTTGATTTAACTGTAATTTACGGAACCCTTCGTGCACGAGTCCGACTCGCACTTGGCCGGTTTATTCTAATTAGTATTTATACCTACGTACTTTTTTATTAAATTGGTAGAAAACTCCTTTGAAAATGGCAGTTTTAATTTCACTCAATTTGACCCAGTACAGGTCATTCTTGTTTTTATTTTACTCATTTATTTGTTAAGGTCTTTTTTGTGTGTAATTTAAAAAAATATATTCTTGGTATAATTTTATAAACTACATGACTTTTTTTTTCAACATTTAAATCTTCGCACTGTTATTCTCAATGCCCATATATCATTTGCAATGGCAGCCATTAATATAAGTATTAAATATTCTTTCAATAAATAAATTGAATTATGTATTCCATAAATCTTTATTAGCTTTATTGATTTTGGTAATTCAATTCGACAATATGTACCTAATGTTTACTCTATGTAGATTTATAAAGATTTAAAAAATTCTGTTGCAAAAAAAGATATTTTATTACTCCTCGTTTACTTACAAATAGCGTTTTTTATTGGAAAAAGAGCTAGGAGGAAGTTAAAAATTATTTCTATTGGCTCATAGTTTTTTTTTTTTTGTGTATGCACCTAAACACTTTTAGCTTCTATTTTCAATTGTCTCTCAAGTTAACTCATAAATGATTTTCCGATAAGCATTCCCAATATTTTCAAAAGCTTTTTAGCAACTTTATTAATTTGCCTGCCTATACTTATTAAGAATCCATGGAAACTTTGAGAATCATAACATCCGGGTCTTCACAATTTTATGTAAAATTGTCAACGCCATCTTGAAAGGGCCGACTGCAAGCACTACACATGACTACACACTACTGCACAATGTGCAAGTGTTTATAATGCAAAGTGCCAATTTAAAACATAGTATTTTATTAAATAAATTCAGCATGCCCATATAATAGGCGAGTTAATACTTCGTCAGCGAATTTTTTTAATTTAAAGCTTGTTAAAAATAATTTCTTGTCTTATTTTACTTCTTTGAAAAGTCTCGATTTCGTATGATGTGTAGCTTTTGTCCGGTTTTCGATTCTAAGTGTGTAGTGTCTCACATTTTAAGTTATAGATGACGTATGGAATTTATTTCTTAATATGAAACGTCATACAATTATAAGTGCTGCTCATTTTATCGCATTCACGCTTACTTATGTTAATTTCTGCGACAGCAGAAAGGCACTCAAAGTAAAGTTATCTAATGTTTTAGTATTCCGAGAAATGAATTAGAACAGAATTGAGTTTATTTTTATAAAAAAACCTTATTATAAAAAGCAGATTACGTCAGTCAAATCCGGGAATCGAATGCGGGCCAAAGATCCGTGTCAACATCTTTACGAGGCCCTTAACCTATGTAGGTAAACATGACACACTTTATATTTTTCTCCAAACAGGAATATTTTTTATATTGCCCTTTTTGGTTGGAACTTTATTTCTCTTTGACGAAGAAAAACATTTTGTTTTATAACTGCTGAGCTGTAGAAATGCGAGTGTTTTTCCATACTTATATATTTTTTCTGATACTCGCATAGTTAACATATGCAGATGAGCAAAAACCTAGTTCCTTAAAAATCTACACGAAAAATAGCTATGGTCATTTTAGATCTGTAGCAGTATATAAAATAAGTTCATAAGTCTAGAACTGTTTTTGTGCCTAAATTACATAACGACAAATGACAAATCTATGTTAAATAGACCTCAGGATATTGCCCTCAGACAGTTGCCAAAAATAATGGCGGACCTCCCGTGGTAGCCATACATCTTGTTAGAATTTATAATATGGTTATCTACAAAATGTAATTTTGTTATTCAGAAATACGAACAAAAAAGGTAATCGGGAATATCTAATAATGTCGTGTACAAAGGCTTATTTAGATTGAATAGTGTGAGCATGGTTTTTGCACATGGCGTCGGTTGATCGGAAAATATGCTCATTTGCATTATAAAAACCGTGTGAGGTGTCGTGGTGGCCTAGAGGTGTCATGGTGGCCTAGTGGGTAAAGGACCAACCTCAAGTATGAGGACGCGGGTTCGATCCCAGGTCAGGCAAGTACCAATGCAACTTTTCTAACTTTGTATGTACTTTCTAAGTATATCTTAGACACCTTAGTATACCTTAGACACTATTTTCCTAAATCCATCATGAAACAATTAGTATCTTGGTAAAAAATAGTTCGTGGTATTTGGAGCTTTGCCGCCCAATTTTCTTTTCATCCTCCATGTAAACCGTTCTCACGATAGCTAAGCATTCTAATATTCTACCACCGAAACCTTGATAGTATGATCAACTTACTCAATTGTTTTTCCCAAATACATACTCGTCATATACCTACAGGTATAGCAACCTGCTTTGCAACATAACCAGACCTTGAAAAACAACTGCAATATTAATATCCGGTAGAAAATATTTTTTATGTGACGTGTCATCCCTAACCAGTGTTGCCAGTTAAATGACACCGGCCGACTCGCAGACTGACAAAGTTCAAGGTCTTACGTGTAAGATCGCGACACAATACAATGATCATCATTAAAGGAATCTTTTAAATCAATAATGAATAATATAATTCGGTCTCAAGGTTTCTGGGAAATCCGTTTTCCTGAGAAAAGCTTGAGTTTGGTACCAGTAATGCTACAGGTGTTGACGCATAGTGTTTTCAGAAACAAAAAATCTAGACGGTGACTTGGTTTTCGATACCTAGTTCAAGTATTTCTTATTGCTAATGCAAGTCTTAATCGTTAACTTTAAGTTCTATTTTCCCCAGAACATACCCATGAGGGTCGATTTATACTAGTGCAGAGTCGCGATGCGCTTCGACTCTACTCTGAAAATTGAACGCTAAAGTTAGTACTAGTAAGCAGTGTTTTTTCAGAAAATTAATGTTTATGGTACCGGTGTATATGAGCCTAAAAGTTTCTTAAAATGTATCTACAGAACATTGTATTGGGGCTCTTACATACTTAGTTTTTTTTAGTATCCAGCAAAATACACGATGACAATAATAATAGATTACCACATCTAAATTAAAATTTCTCGGTCATGTCCTATCCATAAAGTCTTTCCTACAAGAAACATGGGCGCCTCCAACAAAGTTCAAGGGCACAGATGAAAAATCGCGATGCGTCCGCGCAAAGCGAAGCGAATGTGCGCGCGCGCCGGAAGGCACTTACGATGGAATTAGAAAGATGAATTCATTAGGTACGGTCCTGACCTTAAGTTTTGAACTTATGTAACTTAATTATGTTGTTTTGATGGTATAATTTTGGGTGCTGTGCAAAATTGTTTGATTTGACAATATTTTTTTGGAAAGCCTGTATTCCCGTGGTTTTATTTGACAAGTATTCAGAATCAGTAGCCGGTCATATCCTTACATGCTGCCACATAAAATTAGGTTAGGAATTGAGTAGGTAGGCTTAGTATAGGATTGCAATCAATTTTCCTTGATCATGATCGGTCACGTATGCATTTTACGCATATTTAGGCCCTGCTAAGGAACTTTCAGTATTCGTATCGGTAATTCAAAATCCACAAACCTAAATCCAGTTAGTAAGATCATCTCTCAAAAATACTCGAAAAAGGTTAAAATTATTTCTCACATACTTATTTCTTGGAAAACATCCGAAACTAAAATTAGATTATGACTGGTACACTTGGTACACTATGTGTCTACTTAAAATACGTTGTAGGTACATTACATACCTACTTATGTAAATTGTATTTTTTTTTTAATTTGAAATGATTCATTTTAGACCACTTCGTTTAAAGAAACACATACCTAGGTACCTAGTCTTATTAAGATTATTGGGAATCATCAGTGACTTGAAATTAACTATAATTTTGCGGTTTTTCACAAATCATGAATTGACTTTTATTGGTGGTCAAATGTCAAAAAGCAGGAAAAAATATTAGAAAAATTATTATAGTAGGCATAAAAGATACGCACCTGCACCTATGACGGAATAATCAATGGCCAAAATCAAGTCCTAAGGTTTTTTTCCATACCTACCCAGATTATAATTTGCAGCTGTTTCAAACAATAAAATAGATTGTGGTTTGACAAGCGTTACCTATTTCGTTAAGGATTTCAAAGATTAAAATAAATCTGAGGAACATAACTTAAGCAAGACAAGAAAAATAATCAATTTGAAATCAATATTGTTGTAAAACAAGATAATATTGGTACTTAAGGTTTGATAATAAAATCATCGTTAATGACAAAAGATACAAACATCACATCACCCAATGTATTTATCAATAAGTACTTATTTACCTACCTTTACATTTTTATTTTAGTCAAAAAACTTCAAAACACTGTTTCGCTTTTAAAAATAGGTAATATATGGGTCCCTACAAAGATATTTATTTAAATAAAATCCAGATCTTCACAGATGCAAGCTCTTTCGAAATTCTTCCCTGGGGCCACCGATGATTTCTTGAGTCTATGGTCCCTTATAATTACAAAATTACATCATTGACATGATAACTGCAGCTTTTACAAATGAATAATTAATTTTATCTTATATCTTAGATTTACGAACAGCATTTGCTTATAATTATAACTTCCGACTCTTACGAGTTTTGATAAATCGAAGAGAATAGGAACTTATTTTTTTTGTAAATTAAAGTTCATAGTCATGTCTACCGGTTCTGATGACTAGTTTTAATCAGAAATTCCGCTTCTGTGGTTTTAACCTGCATTTCTGGATTTCTGTTATCGAGTACCAAACTACTGAGAATTGTTTTCGAAATATTAGTCAGGAACGCACATACCTGATCTATCTTCTGAGGTTTAAAAGAACAAAAAAACATCCCAATTGAAAACGTCCTCCACTAAGTCTGTTAATTACTAGGTACCTTACCATGTATGTACGTACATACATGCACTTACCTACATAATTAAATATTTTCCAAGAAGTGTAAACTTATAACCAATATTATACGCTGAAATTGTTTCTAATATTTTTAATTTATGGATTAAAAAAACGTATTGTCTCATTATGTCCAATACGCCAATTAAAGCTGTTCATCTACTATTTTTTGCTAGAATATCATAGATCTTTGATTGTGCCATCCATTCACTAATGAACCCGGAACTGTGATGAGTTCTAAGAGCTATAATTTTATTGTTATAATACATATTATAAATCAAACGACGTTGACAATATTATATGGAGTATCGTGAGGTTCCTATTTATTAAAAAGTGTGACTTCATCATTAATTTTGATTTTGTTTTTTTTTAATAACCGTTTATTAAGTCGTTCTAAATCCGCTGTCCGAATTGCTTATCGTCATGTTTTGAAATAAAATTTAATTTAATACGTAATTCCTTTTTGTTTTTCATCAGCTTTAATTTCTAACAAACAACGATGTGTAGGTACCTAAAATTAGTCACCGATTAACTTTAATTTAATATTGAGTAATTCATTGATGATTGAGGCGTTTCTAAGAAGTATGAAAAAATCTATAAATTTTGACGTTGTTGCTTGTAAGAAATGAAATGCATCATTCATCTGGCTTTTTTTCAATGGTTCTTTCATCGGTTTCCTATCTAACTGGTTGCAGTTGAGTTACAGTGTTTTCCATAGAGAAACTGCGTATCCGATTTCCTCAGGCCAGTTGCCCAGGCAACCGTGTACCCCTTAGTAACACTGGTTTTAAAACTGTCTACCTTCGGAATACCAGTAACGTGCCAAGATATTCATATGACAACCGGGACCCACCAAACACCAAAAACGTGCCTCCCGAAATACAGAAAAACTTGTTATGACGTAGTAGATAATCAACCATTCCCGTTTAATCTTCATCATCATCATCTTATGCTGCTTGACTAAATGATATCATTTTTCACCAGGATTACACAAAGATGGGCGCTGCTCAATCAGTTCGTGCGACGGCCTTCCAGCGACCGAAATCTACCTCCACAGAGTCGTTCATTGACGATGAGCCTGACGATCACCACATCAGCATTTCGAACAAAATGGTACACATAAATGATCCTTATCACCTGAGGCATAAAGGCTATTTTCGCACCCCGATTCCTCCTTTTTACCTGATGACCCCAGTTTTAGTTGATACTACTTAGATTCCGCCAGTGGGAACTACTCCGCGCACCATAGTCTATAACTATTTATATCTGGGTGCGCAGTATCTCAAAGAAAGGGCTACCTATCCAAAAACTGAAGATGTTTTCAAATTGGACCAGTAGTTCCTGAGATTGGTGGGTTAAACAAACAAACAAACTCCTCAGACTTGTGCTTATATCGTTCTGCAAGTCGTAGGTAAAAGTCTTCAAGTGACCTTTGGAAAAATGGTTATCTGTTATTTCTCGCTTGGGCCTACTACCTACTACTTAGGTAATACTTGTATGTTTTTCCTCAGGTGGAGAGATTAGTAGAAGACGCAACGCTGTCGGGCAGCACGACGGTGACGTCACAGCCCTCGCCGCGCGGCGACTTCAGAGACAAAATATACATAGAGAAACTCAAGTGCATGGATGAGAGCCATTCGGAGATTACAGGGTATGACGATCTGAACTTACTAACTGTAGCTAGAGTTCTTGGTCGACTTCAGAATTTTTCACTCGCTAAAAATGCTTTTCCAAAGGCATATAAAGAAGTTAGGTTTTATTCTATAGCCAAATAGTAGCAATTATAAATCTTCAGTAAAGGCGACTACAGACGAACTGCGTTCTTTTAACGATTTGCTAACAGCGTGCCGTCAACGTCAGCTAAGACCTGGCATAGATAAAGAAGTAGATAAGGAACCTTCGATTTTGTATGGATTTGATAGGCTGCTATGTACCTAACATTTTCGCTAGTTTTTCTTCGCTATTCGCTTCCCCGAATCCCCTTGGTCAACCAACCGTCAAAATTTGGCAACCATTTCCCCTATATTTAGACTAATTATAATGTAAAAGTTGACGAGGAAAATAAATAACTGGGTACGTCAACAGCTACAATAGGCGGCGGCGAACGTGGCTTTACTACGGCGGCAGCCGACAACGGCGAGTGGTCGGCTGTCGACGACTCACGCTGACGTCGACCGGCCACAGTTACCTATGTCGCGCCGCTCATCTGTAGACGCCTTTACAAAATGGAGTTGTAGTCAAACGACGAGGCTTGAGCAACGATGGACGGTTTAGGTAGGTAGAGATTAGACATTATTTTATATTAATAAAGATTATGCACTAGTTTACTAGATAAAGGGTGTTATTAGGATGATCTTAAATCTATATACATATAATAATTCTGTAAAAAAACTGTGTCTGTACATTGAATATATTAAAAAAATAATAATTGGGTGGGGTTTAGAAACAGTAATGGAGCACAAATCCAAAAAAAAAATTCTGTCTGTTTGTCTGTATGCCTGTATGTCTGTTTGTTTGTACACGCTAATCTTCCGAACTACTGAACGGATTTCAATGATTTTTTCTTAGTTGTATCAGTATTAAGCCTGGTCAACATATAGGCTATAATTTATCTTCGAAACTTGAAGACCTGATGCAGAACTCCAACAGACCAACAAAACTATTAGAGATACAATAATGGTGCCATAACAAAAATTGTTTCATGTGATGAGCATTTTCAGCTGAGATAATAAATTTTAAGATCTGGAACAAATGATGTGGAACCCCAAGAGCCCAAATTTTCTGTACCATATACAGGTATGACGTTTTAGAAAAAGTTGTTCAATTTGATAAGCACTTTCTATTGACTTATACAAATTGAAGATCTAAAACACCTGATGTGGAACTCCAGGGGCCCAGCTAGACTATAGCATATAGAGGTATGACGTTTTAGCAAAAGTGGTTCAATCTGATAAGCACTCTCTATTGACGTAGGTACAAACATCAAAGATCTGGAACACCTGATGTGGAACTTCAAGAGCAATACTACACTTGAAATGTATAGAAATGAATGTTATGAAATAGGTATGATGGTCAAAAAAAGTAATTGTACAAAAAAAGTAAAAACCCTAAAATAATGGCCACGTATTTTCTTTTCTCTCTCTCTCACAAACAAAAAATAACGAAGATACAACAACGCTTGAATTTCGTGTTAAGTCACTGCTTAGTACAAATTTTACATACCGAGACGTGGTCACGAGCCCCCACTATCCGACTTTGTTGCGTTATATCTCATTATTATTTTGTATGTCTCTTCCAGACCTCGGGACTACAGAGTTCCGAATTTTTGGGAGGCAAACGTGGGGCCAAAGCCAACACGCTAAACACGCCCTTTTGAGACAACTTTACCCATACCCATAACGACTGCCAACAATGTTCAATGACAGCCGGAACCTACAGTTTGACATCCCCTCCAAATAACGGTCTGTGGTATCCAAAATATACGTAGAAAGTACATACGAACTTAGAAAAGTTGCATTGGCAGGCACTTGCCAGACCTGGAATCAAAGACGCACGCTCATACTTGAGAGATTGGTTCACTACCCACTAAACCACCACGACTTCAACTAAGTCACCACGACTTTGTCATCTATTTAATGTTTTTTTACGTGTAATATTTTTTCCACACTCAACTTAAATGCGGACTAATTAGAATCACTACTTTTATCCCTATGGTCACGTCTATTGGTTTCACGGTTCATTTCTCAGCGTTTTGTTTAGTCTGCTGTGCTTTTGCCGTAAAAGTACATTTTTTTATATGGAACGTTTCTAATGGTTATGCGTATTCCGTTGTTTTCAAGTCAACGGGCCCTTAAAATTCAATATCAGACTATTCAGATCTTTGATTTTGCTGACCTCGTAGTCGCTGGCATAAGGGACAGGATCCGCGTACGAAGTCGCGGGCAGAAGCTAGTATGAAATATAACAGCCTGAAGCCAAGTGACTTATAAATGAGGCCCTTATCTTTAAGTCCTAAAAATAAGGGATCCTTTCGAAAGCTATTTCGAGGACTCGAAGTTTCCGTATTAAGTCTTGAAATTAGTACTCGCGTTTTATATGAAGTTTGTCGTTGCTGTTTTCAATTACCTAATCTCCAATTTAACCCCTCTTTGTAAAGTCTTATAATATTGTTTTACTGTTTCAGAATAACGCTAGAAGATTTGAATGCAATAGCGAATCGTATAGACATGCGCACTGCGAACATGGTGAGCGTGGAGCCTGTATGTGCAGAATGTAAGCAGCGGGTTATCGACTGTTATAACGAAAACAAGAACGGCGCCGATGTTTTTAAGTGCTGGGAGACTGTGGGTGAGTAGTTTCAAAATTGCTTGTAACTATGAATATATAGTTCGTAAACAGATGGCCGATGGGGCAAATAAGTTGTCGAGAGGCGACTCGGAAGACGCATCTTCGTCATTTGACCAAGGTCGCTGGGAAGCAGTGGATGCGGGTTGTTGAAGATCGAGCCAAAGTGGCGAACCTTGTGGGAACATTTTGTCCAGCAGTGGACGTCTTTCAGGGGACACAACGAAGAGAACTTTGATGAAGTGATATTTAAAAAAAAATATTTTAGTAGTTGTCAATATTAGAATTTCCTAACGTCACACAGCATTGTTAATAACACCTCTTCCTCAGGAGCGTTCACGAAGTGTGTGCAGGAGGCGGCGTCGTCTCGTCTCCGCGCGCGCACGCAGCGCGACGCCCGCGAGCGCGCGCGCCGACACCGACACATCGCGCATGCACGGGAACATGCGCTCAGGGACCTTGCTTCTAACTGACATACGCCACTACCGTACTATATGCTGCCTTATTTTGACTTTAAAAAGATATACTATATACTTCACAACTCCGTAGAAAGGACCATGCGTCAATTTCTATCCATTTTAATATTGCTCAACAGCATTTAAACTTAAATCACATGAAAGCTTTTGGGGACCTACATTTTATTCTATGGCAGCAAAACTCGAATCGAGAGTGAACTGTGTCCGACCATTGACAAAATGTATGACATAGGTCTTATCACTGTTAAGCAATATTGAAAAATAGGTACCTACAGTGTTCATACGAAAGTGCCCATGTTCCTTTCACAAAGATTGTCACTATAAATACATATCAACTTATTCAGACCTAGCTCACTACTAAGAATTAGTTTTTAAAAGCCTTAATTTAATTCATCATTGTAATAGTAAAACAATTTTGAAATACTCAACAAAATATTGACGTGTAGGTCCCTCTCAACAGAAAACATATTTTTTAAAAACATTCTTCTATACAAAACAAAACTTGAAATCGTTACTAAACCTCAAAAACAACATACTACCAACTCCATTTTAAACTTGTATCATCTTCCTAGAATATTGTTCCATCGAATTTTAGAGAAACACCACAAATAGTTCCGCATAGACTTATTCTATCGATATAAAGATGAACGAAAATATACAGAAACTTCTGGTTTAAACAAGATTACTAGTATGTGCAAGATATATTTAAATTAGAAGCTGAATAATATCCATTAAGTTTCGATTCGATAGGTACTGTTCTATCAATATCGACTAAATTGAATATAACAAGTTTTGCACTATTTGTGGTATTAACTCCTTTTCTTATTTTTTAAGAAATAAGTTAAAAAATATACAAAATTATGACCAAAAGAAAATAATACGCTATAGTTAATATTTAAATCTTTATCTGTTTCTAACCAACATTTTTTTTACTTTTGATATTACATAATAATTTACTGACGAACACGGAATAATAAAGAAATGGAATAGACTACACATTTTTTTCTTTATGTATTTGTGATTCTAGCAGTGTATTCTTTCCATTTTTCTGTTGATCTGTGGTCACAATATTTCATTTTTTTTAAGTGTTTAGAAATTACGTCCCAAAATATAATTTAAAATATTCTTGTATTGTACTAGATATTGGATGTAAATAATGTAGATTGCAGTCGTTAATAAAATATTTGATTCTGTTTATAATAAGTCTTTAATTTATTGATTACTTATTCTAAGAGTACATATACAGTTTTAGGCTGCGTTGGAATATGATAAGAACTATGTTATTTATTTTACAGATGTCCCGCATCTTAAGTTTATAAAAGTGTTATTTAATGTAAAACATATAATGTATTATGTAACTTATCCTTTTCCTGAAACATAGTCTTAATAACTTTAAATTAACAAGACGTGAATTCCACCACTTCTATATCATATCACAACACAGCTATTACTTATTAAAATATAACTATCTACTAATTAAAAGACACTTTCTTCTTAACATCATCAACATTAGCTTTACTTCTTACTTGGACAGGAACTCTTGGCATTCCAATATCGATCTTATTATCTTCCCCACTAGTATCAGGTTTGCTCGCAGGGGACAGTTTTGTGGAGTTTGCTGTGAGTAAAGCTAGTTTTCTTCTCAGTTCCCTCACTTGGGCGGCGCTGGCGAGCTGAGCTGCACCTCGCGATAGTACGTCGGCTCTTAGTTGCTCGCATTCTGATCTGGAAATGTACAATCGAGATAATTATCTTATAATGTAATAATATTCCTTACAACGTTATCTTGACCCAAACTAAGCAGAGGTATGGATACTCATCGCTTGCCTAGTCTTTTCTTAACTATATTGGTGTCAGTCCAAACAACTGATTCCTGCCAGTACAAAAATTACGTTGAAACCCTCACGACAGATTCATATGTTGCAGTAAAACTGAGGCGAAAATCCGCCAGTGAGTCATTTGTTTGTTATGATCGACGTCACTTCGTGATTTCGTCACATAATCATATTGCGTTTTACGTTTACACACAGCCAGTAAAGGTAACCTACTATAGTTTAACTTGTTAACAAGCCTGGGAAAGGGCATAGGCTACTTTGTATACAGGACCGCGAAAGCAGATTGTTCGGGATGCAGTGGAACCTAGTATAATATGACCTAACTAGCGGCCGCTCGCAGCTTCGCCCGCGTGGTGTGTTGATAAAAAGCATCCTATGTGTTAATACCTATTTACATACCAAATTTCAACCAAGTTGGTCCAGCCGTTTTTGCGTGAAAGTTATCCTTTCATACAAGCATACATCCTCACAAACTTTCACATTTAGTAGGAGAAGAAGAAGAAGTAGGATAGAAGGATAACAACAATATTCATGACAAACTCACTTCAAATGTTCAAGCACAGCAGGCAGCCAGTCGTTGACGTTGTGGTCGCAGGGCTTGCTGAACCAACGCGCTAACTCCCGTCGCTGCTTCTCACACGCGCCTTCTAGCTGCGTGATGCGCTCCTCGTAGCTTTCTGTAAATCATTTACTTTGTATTAATAACTAGCTTCTACCAGCAATTTTATCTGGGAACCACTTTATGCACCTGGATAAACAATAGCCTATGTTATTCTGATGTATAAGTTATATTACCTCTAGGTTTTGCAGTCATATGCGTGTGAAGAAGCAAACACCAAGTCACAAATTTTTGCTTTTATAACATTACTATGCTGAGATAGTGTGCTATTTGATTTTAGGGCTCATAAGCACATTTCAAAAATAGTTTCCCTT
The DNA here is from genome assembly GCF_030705265.1 of Helicoverpa armigera. Lineage (NCBI taxonomy): Eukaryota > Metazoa > Arthropoda > Insecta > Lepidoptera > Noctuidae > Helicoverpa > Helicoverpa armigera. The sequence goes on along the minus strand of NC_087123.1, from coordinate 954,747 downwards.
CAGTCTGTCTTTTAGACAAGTAAAGTTTACATATTTAAAAGTACTTACTATCATTTCAATTATTTATTTTTGGTAAAAAACATGTACAACATTAAAAATAATAATCAATAAGTACTAAGTTAACATACCTATAAGTTCTCTGTCATAATGAGCTGCAGCCCCTGCCTGCTGCTCCCACACAGTCTGCTTCTCATGCAGTAAGGCATCTACCTCAGCTTGCTTGTTGGCCAGCTCTCGTCTTAACTGAAATAATTAAATATTTATATCAACCGTTAAAATCAAATAACATTACATAAATAATAGTTCAGAAAACTGGACTGTATTTGTTGTAACCATGCTGATAAAACTTCCAGCCTTGGATGGAGTAGGAAAATCAATAACAACACAAATATGGCTAGAAATTGAAGGGGAGGCAGCTTAGTCCTAGGAGATGGACACAGGAAACTGTTAATCCTTTTCCAGATATGGCTGATGAAACTGCAAGCAAGACCTAGTTTGAAATGGAAATAAGTATGTAATACTCACCCTAGAATTAGTTTGTTTCATTTGTGTGAGACTCTTGACCATTTCCTGCCTCTTGTCCTCAACTTCAGCAAATATGGAATTGCCCTTTGCAGCTATAACAATACAAAAACATTATAAGAAACAAAATTCAACAAAAACCAATTTTAGTTTATGTTTAAAAAAAATTTACCATGTGGTTGCAAGTCCTGTTGGGTGTCTGTGCATTGATGCAGCATGGCTTTGGCTTCAGCAAGCTCAGCAAGCGCAGTAGCTTCCCGCTCATTAGCCGCCCTGAGCTCCTCCCTACGCAAATCTGCCGCCACACGCATCTCCGCCATTTCCGATATCATCTCCTCAGCTTTCATCCGCCATGAGGCAATCTCCATCTTCGCTTCTTCAAGAGCCTCCTTCGATGCAGCAGCATCAGATAAAGCGCTGTTCACAGTCCTTCGAGCCTCTTCCAACTCCGAATTATCACGCTCAGGACTTTCACGCACTTTCAACGACTGCTCCTCTTTCAAATTCCGAATTTGTGTTTCGAACTTTTTAATTTCCACCGCATGTCGTTCAGTGATTTCTGTCCGCTCTTCTCTCAACTCGGATATCTCTTCTTGCAACGAAGTTATACGTGAAGTTAGATCGTTTTTTCGACGAGCATCGTCAGCCTGATAACTTTCTAATTCTGCGGTCAAATGTCTCTGAACGTCCAAGGCAGTTTGGTAACTTCTTCTAGCATCGTGTAGTTCTTGTTTCGTTGCCTCATAGCTGCTTGATAAGTTATCGTATTGTTTCTTGAGTAAATAATAACGCTCACTTAGCTCACCATTTGTTAATTCTTCTGCTTCTGTATAGTTGGTCTTGTTACTGATTGTGGAGTAATCCATTTCAAAGATAATCTTTTACGGATTATCCCTATATAAACTGCACTTGTTATCTATGAAGATTCGCAATATAATAATTAAAATACATTCACAATCACGAATCCACCTTGTAAACAAAACGGACTTTTTCAAAACCTAAAATGACAACACCATTGACAACCACATGTTTTCCATAAACTAAAATTTTCACTATCCAATCACATTATTGCTCTTCAATTTCCGAACGACACGCAAATGACATTATTTATTTTGACAACAGTCGTCGAGTTTGACGTTTTGATGACGGATTTGTTATTGGGGGCGTAGTGATATCATTAATTTTTATCACTGAAATTAAGGAAAACACCGTATTTATTAGCAAAATATACACAATGTCCTCTCCTCCTCCTACCAAACCCCCTCGGGGGGTCAAACAAGGAAAAGAAACAGTAAGTGTTACATTATTTCAACAGCAATCATGGAGCCACGGTATTCACGAGATAAAGTAAGGAATTTCTAATTTTCTATTTGTATTGGCCTATACGTTCAGCTTTCTTTTCTACAAAAAGTGTTAAATCATGCTCTTATTGCCAGCAATTTCAATTTATGGCCTTCTATCACTTACGAAGCAGGCTGTTTACTAGATACAAATCAGACACCAACTTAATGTTGGTTGACTATATTATACTTACTAGGTAAACGATCTACGATACTTAAATCATTAATATGAGACTTATACATATACCTCTTATTTCCATCCAATATTTACATACTAATGAAAACATAATCTCTTCAGAGTGGTTTGCTGATGTCAGTGATCCGCACTCTCTCAGCAAGTGAAACAAATGAACAGCGGGAGAAAGAGCGCGCCAAACTCGAGAAGGAGTACAAGAAGAGTGATGCAAGACTTGATGAGCTGGTGGAACAACATGCACAGGAGATCATGGATGTTATGCAGGTAAATGTTTGTTAAACATGGTTGAATCCAACAAGATGCCACTTATTTCTTGTCTCCAAGCACTCTCTTATTTACTCTTCTATATATACGAAATATATACTACCCTTTTATAATGTCCCTTATATCCTCCACTCATGTACTCCCCCAGTGTACTCATTGATATGTAAACATTCTTATATCCTCCCACGATTTACTACCTTTATTATAATGCTCCTGCTCCACCTGCGTTAGCGTTAACGTTAATGTCAATGGCCAACTACACGTTACTTATAGCATTAAAAAGGCGTGTTGGCTACACTTACGCAAAGAGTTAATCCCTCATGAAGTAACGCGTTAACATACATTAAAGAGATTAAACTCAGACACACAAAATAATTCTAAAAACTAAAGCTTTCTCATTTGACCATTCCATTATCGTGCTCGTAAAATGCAGTTACAACTTAAACAAAGTATCTACACTCGTCCTTGCATGCGTGCAATGAGATGGCATTAATGTAGCCAACATCACTTAGCGCTATAAGCTACGCACTAAAACCCTTTGATGCGTCCAAAAAACCGACACCCGAGTTATCGCTTAACGTTTAATGCTATTTATATTGCCATTAGTATAAATTGACATTAAAACGTTGGCCACATCTGCGTAATGCCAAAATTTAACGCGTTAAGACGCAGGTGGAGCAGTAGCATAAAGATTAATTTAATTTTAATAAAGATTAATTTAATTTAATATAACTGTGTACTCCTGTGAAGGTACTCATATATTCCCTTATGTACACCTAGGTAAGTACTTCCTCTCATAAAATATCTCGCTTACTCCACAATCATACTTAACATGAACTCTTTACACTCATACAGAAATTTGGCGCGGTTACAACAGCACTGTCAGTGTGGGGCCAGCACTGCGACGCGGTGGTCGCGCGACTCGGCGCGTGTCGCGGCTTGCTGCGGCTGCGGAGAGATGATCTGAGGAGACTGTGGGCGGATGCTCGTACCCATCATTATGCGCTACAGATGTTGACTGATATGTAAGTTTTATTATGTAGACTGCGTGTGGATCTAGCTATTTTTTAATTTTGTTGTTTTTGTGAAGGCAATTTCTCAACAAAACCAAATACAATCTGCTGACGGGTGAGCGTATTGGGAGCTGTCTTTTGGTAATTTTGACGTTCACAATTGCGATGTTGCAAGTTTGAATAAATGAGTTTGAATTCTGGCTACAGATTTTGGGTATAAAATAAAAAAAAACGTAAAAGAACACACCACAAAAATGTTTCCTACCTACATTGACCAAACTTTCCTTTCTTAAGCATTACCTATATTTTTGTCGACAGTGAACGCGTAGTAGTATCAGAGCGAGAAACCCGCGAGTCGCTGTCGGCGGGCCGCGTGCTCGCCGCCGCGCACACACTGAAGGCAGCTCTCGACACCGCCGACACTACGCTGTCGCATGTCGACGCTCTCAACACTACGAGGCAGCATTTACAGGTAATTACAGTATAAAATATATAGAGGTTCTCGTCCTTTCAAAAGCCCTTTTGGCAACCCTAAGGCAATATGTATTTATCAGTGTATATATTTATGTAGCTGTATGTAGATTATCAGTTGTGTTAGCACCCATAACACAAGTTAATTAATAACTTACCGTTAGCCCCATGCTAACCGACCGTGTGTGAAAATGTGTCCAGACATTATTTATTTATTTTATTTATTTATAAGGCTGTGTTCAGACCAAACTGACTGTCAGCAGCCGCATGTGAGCATATATATGAAAATATAATAAACTGCGTACCGTTGGCTTACTTTCGCTTCGGCGGCTGACAGTTTGGTTTTCACAAGAGTGGGACATCTGTGATGTTTTTTATTGATTTAAGTTTTGTTTCAGCAAAAGAAACGCGAGTTAGTGGAGGTGATAGTCCGTCGCGTGAGTGAGGCGGTGTACCGCGACGAGCGGGCGCCGCTCACACGACGCGTGTCCGCGCGACGACGTACTGCGCTCTTACTGGCAGGTGAGAATATAGATGATGATAAAAAAGAACTAAAATGTACTGTTTTCAGATATCCAAAAGTTCACATATTTTTCATTTTACAGTAGTTAAAAAGAGGGAGTACATAAATGTGGTAATTCTCGTTTTCTTAGTAGTACATCGGTGGTGGTTTTATTTGACTGAAACAAAATTCACAATAAACAATATGGCAGCGCGTTTTGCCGATAGCTCCTCCCTCTGCGGTCAGCGAGCTTGCTAAAAGATTACAATAGTTTACTTATGTCCTGTATTATCCTCCTCTTAACAAAGTATTTTATAAGAATCTTAAATATCACCCCATTTTAGACAGCCCATGTTTTGAGGATTCTAGCTGTACTTGTAACTAATAAGTAGATTACTACACCTAAAGACAATTTTATGGTAGATTTCGATATTTTCAACACGTAATCCCTTTCAGAAAAAGACGCAAAAGTATCCTCTTTATCTTTAACAAAGCCATATTATTTATTTCTATTCCCCTATTACAGAATTAACAAAAAGCGAAGAGGTAACGGATGCATACTTACAAGAAGTGACTCCGGAGTTCGAAGCCTCGTTGTCGGAGGAAGATAAAACGTTTGAGACTACGGTCATGATATCGCTTGAGGCTTTAGGCGTTTTGGAGCAGTTGAAAGAAGCCACTGAGGTATGTAGTATGTTGGTTTAGTATGTTAATGTAATTTTATTATTATTTTAAGATTAAAAAAATAATATAATGTTAAGCTTTGACAATGAGTAAAATTCTATATATAACAAAAAAAAATTGCCATAAAAAATCTTATTTCATAAATGGTGATATTGTGCCAAATTATTCTATAGATAGACAAAAGCTTGTAGATGGTTAAGGATGACAATTTAAGGATCCGGTTGGTGATTTGTGAATACCTTTAGAAACCATTGGATTAAAATGTATTTCTTAAATCTGGTATTTTTGTTTATGCATGAAAACACCGCACATTCTTATGACACTCATTTAAGGGTGTATTATTTTTGTCAGAATACTTGAGAAGTTGGAATCCAATATAGTCCTACAATATTCTTAATCCTTTTCTGTCACTCATAAACTTATTAAATTCTACTCTATTCCAGAAATTCAAAGTCCAAATACAGAACGAACTTCTAGAAGTAATAGACTCAGTTTCCCGCCGTATAATAGAGGAAGGCGAGGTTGAAGCTGATGCTGAGCTAGACGAGGACGGAGAGATGCCCGACAGCGAGGGAGTGACAGAGACGGGGAGACCGCTCGCGAGACTGGTTACGAGTTTAGGGGAGGAGTTTAGAGCTTGCGCTACTAGGAATAAAAGGTAAGGAGAAAAATCAAGCAAGTTGATGAATATGTACACTGTACAGAGTAAAAATATGACAGAAGAAGTTATGACACACAATAGTACAAGGATGCTGTTTATTTAAAAAAATCTCTTTCAGCAGACTCATAGTACACACTCATAGTAATAGGAGAGTTAGAACACTTTTTCTTCTTCTTTCTTTCACTTTTTCTTCTCTCGTTCTTTGTTTATCTTCTTTTTTTGGGCATCAGAGTTATAATTGTGCAGCATAAATTATATTAGGTGCAAAGGGATAGACATGCCAGATGGGCCCAGTTCAGCCTATTTAAACATTAGCTATCTTTACATTCAACACAAATTAGTTTGCAGCTAGATAACTTAAAACACGGGATACGCACTCTAATTTCAATCCGTGTACGGGAAGTAGATTCTCGTGCTGTGTGTGAAACCGCGCGCGGAATTTAGTACTTACTACTAAATAGAACCCTGTGTTTAGCCTCTGAAATATTTTTAGATTGTTACAACTATGGAGAGCTTCGCTGCAGAAGTATCGGCTGCCGGACACCTGTCTGCATACTGAACAACATTACTGGAGTGCTGTGCAACAAGTGGTGAGTTCACATGAATGTAAATACGATAATTCTTTTTTTATATCTTTGCTTAATAAAAACACGTGAATAGTCGATGGTTTCTTGTTCGATATCGTTATTGCAGTCAATATTAATCTACTTTTTGCTACAATGATGACAATTTGTCTAGTGATTATTTCGCCCAAATGTCGTTTATCAACTGTGAAACCAAAAAACTAAAATGTGTTAACAAATAAGCAAAAAAAGACATATCGAGAGAACACTATCACTATCACTTCGAGTAATATAAAAGTTATTATTTGAATTTATGAACCAAAAAATCTGTCCTTTTGCTATCAACAATCCCCCAATAGACAACAAACATGTTCATTTTAACTCAAAATACTCCCCCACAGCTACAACTGCTGCTAACAGAGTACCTAGAGATAGAGAGTGTGAACTTAGCGGCACAACGTTCCGTCGCCGCAGTGACCGACACTACGGAGCTGCGGCTCGCAGACTATTTCACTAGGAAACGACCTAAACTGTCCTTCAAATATATCTATTCTAAGTCAAAATACTCCCCCACAGCTACAACTGCTGCTAACAGAGTACCTAGAGATAGAGAGTGTGAACTTAGCGGCACAACGTTCCGTCGCCGCAGTGACCGACACTACGGAGCTGCGGCTCGCAGACTATTTCACTAGGAAACGACCTAAACTGTCCTTCAAATATATCTATTCTAAGTCAAAATACTCCCCCACAGCTACAACTGCTGCTAACAGAGTACCTAGAGATAGAGAGTGTGAACTTAGCGGCACAACGTTCCGTCGCCGCAGTGACCGACACTACGGAGCTGCGGCTCGCAGACTATTTCACTAGGAAACGACCTAAACTGTCCTTCAAATATATCTATTCTAAGTCAAAATACTCCCCCACAGCTACAACTGCTGCTAACAGAGTACCTAGAGATAGAGAGTGTGAACTTAGCGGCACAACGTTCCGTCGCCGCAGTGACCGACACTACGGAGCTGCGGCTCGCAGACTATTTCACTAGAAAACTAGCTAAACTGTTCCCCTCTTATTATAAAAACTGCCGCAAGTAGTGGTTTAAACCCGACTGAAGACGTCTTGGTTTGTTACGCTACTTACGATAGTCTTCACATCCTTATTACAAAACGTAGACTAAGAGAAGACTGTTTAGTACTTCGATTTGTCTATGGTTCATTTAATATCCACAGATTATAAGCAACAAATATTTAAATCATTCGTTGAATCGTTCCGAATTCTATGCGCCGTTCCTTTTTACATTATTTTGTTAAGTCTATTTTGATGAAAAATAATTAACTATGATAATAAAAAAAATATCTCTGCAGTTGAAAATATTACTTTTTATTATTTAAAGGTAATTTTATATTTCTAGTATCTTTTAACGATATACATGATCCAATTATTCTCTTTTAAACAACTATCGAGTTTGCGCGTATAACGGAACGTCAGCGCGCGTATCAGAGTTATGTTTTGTTTTTAGGTTAGAAATAATTTGGATTATTTTCATCCCGATTTAAATGATTAAATAAGACGTTATGCATCTAATTAGAACCTCTTCAAAATTAAGTGCACAATAACTTAAACACAGAATATCGTGTGCATTAAATTACCAAAAGAAAATGAAACATTTGAAACAACATAAAAGTAGAAAATTATATTTTATTCCGATGTCTATTTATACAGTCAAATGCACTGATTCATGTTGGACACTGTTCTTCATCACACAATCTTGTTCCCTTTCTCATCTAGGCATTTTTGTACATTTTAGCAAGCTTCCAGTCTTTTACAAACATTGCATATTACTGTCAGAGATACGGCGTGCAAAACGCCAAAATAGTCTTGAATCTGTAAATAAACAGTAGACTGTATGATAATCTGATATATTTTCGCAGTTTCATCAAAATCTATGTGGTAGTTTGTGCGTGGAACATAAACAAACATCCATAATAAAAACTTTGACTCTTATACAATTAATTAGGATGTTTTGGCAACCTACTTGCACTGTAAAGGCTACTTAAGTACTTTATGGCGAGCCCAGTTGAGCATCATAGGATCATCCTGGATTATCATCATGCATTCAATTGACTATTATTTCGAAAAACGTAAATCGATATTTATATCGATAAAAATTGTCGTGAGGTAATTTGAAGAGATTTTGTCGATGACGCATTCTGTTGGGTCCCCGGACACTCTCAATAGTATTCTAACACATCCAAGTATTCCAAATCACACATATTTATATCCACTTTCGTTTTTTTCATCACAAAACAAATAACCTCAAAAGTAAATAATGTCGGAATTTGACGTTTGTCGACTAAGTACTGCAGTTAAACTAGGGGGCTCGATGGTTTATCTTTTGTACTACAGATAGTAATAGGACTTGCGATAAACTGCGTTTTGTAATAACGTTTTTTCAAGGTCGTACTTAAAGGTGGATTATTAAAGGTAGTACAAAAGCCGATACTTATTTGATACCGCGTTTTATAATAAGAGGGTTCAAGATTATATCTATTTTTAACCGACTTCCCAAAAAGGAGGAGGTTATCAATTCGGCCGGTATGTTTTTTTTTTCTATGTATGTACATCGATTACTCCGAGGTTTATAGACCGATTTACGTGATTCTTTTTTTGTTCGACTCGGAATAGCTGCCAGTTGGTCCCATAGTCATCAGGTCAGGATCTGATGATGGAAACCCTGAGAAATCGAGGGCAACCTTCGAAATTTGTAGGCATACATAGGGTAAAAACTTGATACTCAGGTGTATGCTTAAAAGCACTATTCAACAGTGAAGATTTGGAGCTGACCTGATGATGGAGACCAGAGAGGGCCGAGGGAACTCGACAACTGAATATGTAAACTACCTCGTGTTTGGGCTTAAATTATTTGTATTGACAAGACCTTTGCAACAGTGAAGGTTTGGAGCTGACCTGATGATGGAGACCAGAGAAAGTCGAGGGAACTCGACAACTGAATATGTAAAATACCTCGTATTTGAACCTATATTCTTTGTATTGATGAGAACTTCCCACTTATATGGATATTGACAATTATTCGTATCACTGAAAAACAGTAAATAAAAAACTTTTTTACAAAAAAATTAAACCGACTTCCCAAAACACTAAAAAGCAAAAAAAAACTAATTTTAGGTGCATCGGCCTAGAAGTCGGTGGCAAAATTAACTTAGTATAGTTCGGCCGTTCAGAGAATGCGTTCCTGACACCTATCAGTTAGTCAGGACTAGTGATGGGCACAACATAACACTGAGTTCGTTACCGTTCCCCCAAAATAAACCGCCGCATTATTTTAAGAGTATAATCAGCCCCTGTGTCTAGCATTTGTGGACTATGAGAAGGCCTTTGACTCGGTTGAAATCTGGTCTGTTCTGGAGTCCCTGCAGCGTTGTCAAGTAGATTGGCGATACATCCAAGTGATGAGATGTCTCTACGAAGCCGCTACAATGTCCGTCCAAGTACAGAATCAGCAAACAAGGCCCATACCGTTGCATCGAGGAGTGAGACAAGGGGATGTTATTTCCCCGAAACTGTTCACTAATGCAATGGAGGATTTGTTCAAGACGCTGAACTGGAAAGGACGCGGCATCAACATCAATGGCGAACACATCTCTCACTTGAGATTTGCTGACGATATCGTCATCATGGCGGAAACGCTGCAGGACCTACAACAGATGCTGAACGACTTGGCTGAATCTTCTCTACGCATCGGCCTACGGATGAACTTGGACAAAACCAAGGTCATGTTCAATGAACATGTTCTACCGGAACCGATTGCGATACACGGCGCCGTTCTCGAAGTTGTTCGGAAATATTTATACCTCGGGCAGACATTGCAGTTAGGTAGAAACAACTTTGAGGACGAGGTGAATAGGAGAATTCAGTTGGGTTGGGCTGCATTTGGGAAGCTACGTCGAGTCCTAACATCGTCGATCCCACAGTGCCTAAAGACAAAAGTCTTCAATCAGTGCGTCCTACCTGTCATGACCTACGGAGCCGAAACGTGGACACTGACGGTACGGCTGGTCCACAAGTTTAAAGTCGCTCAGCGGGCTATGGAAAGAGCTATGCTCGGCGTTTCTCTGAGGGATCGCATCAGAAATGAGGTAATCCGTCAGAGAACCAAGGTCATCGACATAGCCTACCGAATCAGCAAGCTGAAGTGGCAGTGGGCTGGCCATATTAGCCGAAGAACCGATAACCGTTGGGGTAAACGAGTTCTAGAGTGGAGACCACGCCTCGGCAAACGTAGTGTAGGACGTCCTCAGGCACGGTGGAGTGATGACTTGCGCAAGACGGCTGGCAGGAGCTGGATGCGAGAAGCCGAAAATAGATCTCAGTGGCGTGCACTTGGAGAGGCCTATGTCCAGCAGTGGACTGCGATAGGCTGATGATGATGATGATGATGATTATTTTAAGATTATTTTCGTTTTAAATTGGCGGAATCATTTAAAATTTATATTTTATTTATTTAAGTGGAAACCAAAAAAAGGTAATATTCATATAATAAAATCGTTTTATTTATTCTTTGTTACAAAGTTACAATCAGTATTTCTATGCAATAAAGTAAGTACATTGAATTGAATGTGCGTACAGAATGTTAATCAGACTCCGATTCGCTTGAGGAGGTGGTGTCTTCATCATCATCTTCGCCTACGTGTATATTAGGTATTATCAATAACAGAATCAATCCTGATATCTCGGTCTAAATCTTCCAAAATCAGGTTTTTAGAGCTCTACCTCACTGGGACGATATGGCGACGTCGCCAGCGGCACAGGTCTGGCTACTTCTGGCATCCAAATGTCGCCAAGTCGAGTGGCCATGGCGTCTCGACAGTCAATTGTTTACGTCGTCGCTCAAGAAATTGCAAGCTGACTGGCGACCACATTGGCGACTGTGTGAGGGAGGTGCGCTTTACCGTGTACATTATAGTGGCTACTGTGGCCACGTCGCCAAGTTGCCACGGTAGCCAGAAGCCACATAGGGAACTGTAGCTCGTGGCCACGCCTCCAATTTGGCGACGTTACCAAACCGTCGCCAAGTGAGTTAGGTTCCATACATTTCAATACTAACTGCTTGGATACGTAGCCGGCGACGTCGCCATTGGCGTCCTAATGAGGCAGGGCACTTAGTCTTAGCGCACGAAACGACAACAAATGACTATTTAGCGTCACAAAATGACGGCCCATGATGCCATTTGGGGTTACCATTTTCAACCTAAATATAAAAATGCTACTTTCTTTCGCGCGTTCAGTTTGATCATAGTTTTTTTTTATATTTCATAAAAGTTATCCTATAGTCCATTATTTTCAAATTCTTAAAAAGAAAAACAAAACGTATTATTTTATATTATAAGTATAACTGTATAAGAACCATCAACCAGAACAGATTACGATACTTGCCTGTTATTTTTAGCACAGCACTACAAATATAAAGCGCTGACATAACCTTGTAATAGCGCAGTATAGATTTAGAAAAATATTGTTTACCAAGTTATTTGACACTCAATTTGGCACAAAATTACAACATTCATTGATTATTATTGATATAATAATGTTGTTTTAATGCTCAACAATTGTTAAAACGATAAACAACCAGCAAAAATATTTTTATCGTACTGCAACGCCATTACAAAGTTACGTCGTCAGTTCAATCGCGATGTGTCAGAAACGCATTCTCTGAGCGGCCGAACTATAACATCCATTAGACACCGACTTCTAGGCCGATGCACCTAAAATTAGTTTTTTTTTGCTTTTTAGTGTTTTGGGAAGTCGGTTTAATTTTTTTGTAAAAAAGTTTTTTAACTTAAAATACTCCCCCACAGCTACAACTGCTGCTAACAGAGTACCTAGAGATAGAGAGTGTGAACTTAGCGGCACAACGTTCCGTCGCCGCAGTGACCGACACTACGGAGCTGCGGCTCGCAGACTATTTCACTAGGAAACGACCTAAACTGTCCTTCAAATATATCTATTCTAAGTCAAAATACTCCCCCACAGCTACAACTGCTGCTAACAGAGTACCTAGAGATAGAGAGTGTGAACTTAGCGGCACAACGTTCCGTCGCCGCAGTGACCGACACTACGGAGCTGCGGCTCGCAGACTATTTCACTAGGAAACGACCTAAACTGTCCTTCAAATATATCTATTCTAAGTCAAAATACTCCCCCACAGCTACAACTGCTGCTAACAGAGTACCTAGAGATAGAGAGTGTGAACTTAGCGGCACAACGTTCCGTCGCCGCAGTGACCGACACTACGGAGCTGCGGCTCGCAGACTATTTCACTAGGAAACGACCTAAACTGTCCTTCAAATATATCTATTCTAAGTCAAAATACTCCCCCACAGCTACAACTGCTGCTAACAGAGTACCTAGAGATAGAGAGTGTGAACTTAGCGGCACAACGTTCCGTCGCCGCAGTGACCGACACTACGGAGCTGCGGCTCGCAGACTATTTCACTAGGAAACGACCTAAACTGTCCTTCAAATATATCTATTCTAAGTCAAAATACTCCCCCACAGCTACAACTGCTGCTAACAGAGTACCTAGAGATAGAGAGTGTGAACTTAGCGGCACAACGTTCCGTCGCCGCAGTGACCGACACTACGGAGCTGCGGCTTGCAGACTATTTCGCTAAGAAACGACCGCAGAGACGACGACCTAAACTGTTCAAGCTTTCAGGTAAGATATTAGATTGTATTAAAATTTAATTCTCAACTACATTGTCCGTCAGTTGCACAAAGCTCCATTAACAAACTCGGCTGACTTGCTGACTCTTTCTTTGTCAGCAAGATAAAAAGTGTCAGCAATAGATTTAATGCAGATTTAACTTTAATGGAGCTTTGTGCAACTGACGGTGTTTCCACAAAACTTTACTGAGTTTAATTTGGATAGGGGAATACAAAAGGGCGTAGGGGTAGTACATAAGGGAGTATATAGGGGAGTAGATAAGGGTAGTACATAAGGGAGTACATGGGGATAGTACATAAGGGAGTACATAAGGGAGTGAAGAAGGGAGTATATAGTGGTAGTATATAAGGGAGTACATAGGGGAGTACATAAGGGTAGTAATTAAGGGAGTACATAGGGGTAGTACATAAAGGAGAACATAGGGGTAGTACATAAGTGAGTATATAGGGTTAGTACATAAGGGAGTTCATGGGGTAGTATATAAGAGTATCGATTGTAGATTTTGGAGTACGTAGGGGTAGTTCATACAAGAATATATAGCAATAGTACATAACAGAGTGCCTATAGTTAGTACATAGGGGAGTAGGGTCTGTGTGTCTTTGAAATAAAAATGTAGACCACAATAACATGTCTTCTTACAATTCTTGTCTGTCTTAGATCTTCTTACAAAGTGTCGTTTGTTCAGGTCCCCCGGCGGTATCGCCGAGCTTGTCAGCAAGACGTCACAACTACCCGCTGGTGTGTCGGCCGGATCCCGCACACTTGCATGCAGTGTTGCCAGCCTTGCATCCTCTGTGTGCTCACATCGAACCTGTTACTGGGTGAGTGAATGTCATCAGATTTTTTATGCGTTGAACGTTTTTGCGCAACTTTGCGCTAAAGTACTGCGCAACTGTGCGCAAAATACTAAGCAACTGGGCAACTAAGCATGGAAGTAGGTACTTAATATTAATTGAGTATCAAGACTAACATTTCTGTGGTGCATTCATGTATGAACTCTTCCCGAAGAACATTTTTAACCTTTCTCAAATGTCATTTTACTTTCGTCTGTTCAAAAAGTGTTCCAACTTTATAATCATTTTGCTATGACTTCGGCGAATGATGTCATCATAAACCTTCTTTTGTCTCGTATTCATGAGCTCACCATCGTTCACGTCTCACGGGGCTCTTCTCAATTTCAAAGATATTCCAAATTCAAACAAACGTTCTACTTGTCACACAGGGGCGGGGAGTGTTCTCTCCGCGCGTTCATCACGGACTACGTGCGCTGCGGCGAGTCCGAGCGCCTCGCGTCCGCCGCCAGGCTGCACATAGACGACGCCATGCGGGCACCCAGCGCCTGGCGGGAGCGGGCGCCGCACCAGGGACCTGGGTCAGTGATGGCTAAGTTAATATCGCAGTTTCCATTTTTGCAAGGCTTTTAGTGCTAAAATACAGATTGATTGACAGGTCTCGTCAGCGCACAATCTTCACATGTTGCGGTACTGGGTGGCGAGCTGTCGCGGACACAGCGCTAGCCGCGCGTCGCTGCGGCGCGTGCGGCGGCTTGGAGGCTCTGCGCGCGACTGGCGCCGCCCTCGCCGCGCTCGCCACGCACTGCCGGGCGGCGCATGCGCGGCTCTGTCCTACTACTGCACAAGGTACAGTGTGTCGGCACGTGCGGCGGCTTGGAGGCTCTGCGCGCGACTGGCGCCGCCCTCGCCGCGCTCGCCACGCACTGCCGGGCGGCGCATGCGCGGCTCTGTCCTACTACTGCACAAGGTACAGTGTGTCGGCACGTGCGGCGGCTTGGAGGCTCTGCGCGCGACTGGCGCCGCCCTCGCCGCGCTCGCCACGCACTGCCGGGCGATGCGCGGCTCTGTCCTACTACTGCACAAGGTACAGTGTGTCGGCACGTGCGGCGGCTTGGAGGCTCTGCGCGCGACTGGCGCCGCCCTCGCCGCGCTCGCCACGCACTGCCGGGCGGCGCATGCGCGGCTCTGTCCTACTACTGCACAAGGTACAGTGTGTCGGCACGTGCGCCCAAGCCGAGCCTCGCGAAATAAGTCACGAGCTGCCATCAAGTTCGCCGTTTGAATTTCATCGGATACCGCAGACGCAGTGTGTATTCTGACTAACGATTCCATATTCCTTAGTCTTATGCTACGGCCGCACTCATCGCGATAACATTCGGGCGATAAACTTCGTCTTCGGGCTACGGCGAATCTTGGTGGCCACATATAATAGACGAAGTTTATCGCTCAAATGTTATCGCGATGTACAAACGCAAAAACAACATGGACGCCGCGGTTGCTCTGTATTTTATGGCAGCAAATAATTATTTTTTATTAAACCAGTTAACTTGGTAAACTTCGTCTCTCCCAGCTCCAGATTTGAAAGTTTTTTTTTTCTTGTTTAGGTGTTGCCTATAGTATGCCATGAGGGAGTCGCGTTTTTTCTTCAAATCTTCCACCGTACATGCCCAGCTTAAGTTGTTTTTAATCCTCAACCAAGCGTCATAGCAGAGATCTTTTCTTTTATGGCCAGTTTCTAATGGGTTCCACAATATCGGCTCAGTCTCATAATTCGCAATGAATTCTAAAATTTTTTCGTTGCTCCAATCCATGTTCGTTCAGCACTGTAGTGAAAACTATAGAGAAAATACTAGCGTTGAAAACACGTCCGCTTGGCCGATGCGTACGGGCCGACTGAAGTGTGGCCGCGCACCGCGAAGTTCATCGCAATAAAACCCTTTGATCTGCGAGAGTTTACCGACAGCGAAACGATAAGCCCGAAGCTTCGCCCGAAGTGCCGAAATGTTCGCGAATACTTGGCTACACATATCGCGATAACGTGAATATTCGGGTTATCGCGATGAGTGCGGCCCAGGGGTTATAGATAAAGCTTTTTGACGCTTAGAGGTATCATTTCCGATAAATAAATTCTCGTTTTCTTCCTAGGACCACCAAGAGCTCAAAAGTGGTTGGCCGATGACGACATCGTAAGATTCCTACAGTCACTACCCAACTGGACTGCTGCTATACAACAGGATGCGAAGCTTAACGCTGACGTAAGTATATACTTCCGTAATTTAAGTGTAAGTGAAAAGATGATAAATTATACAGGACAAAAAAAACTTTTTTTGAAAATCAATACTATATCATTCTACTTATCATTGCGAATATTTTTTTCCTCTACACTACCTCCGGGAATAGCATAGTTTAGAAGATATTAAAGGTTAAAGATTGTTCAGGATAAAAATATGTAATTTTTACATTAAAATTAAGTTTGCAACTATTATTTGTAACCCCAACACAAACTACTTACTAAAAAATTTACTTGATTTTATTTTTTTTACTGGAAACCGACCCCAACATCGTTGGGACAAAGGCTCGGAGTATGATGATGAACTATTTATTTATAAATGGGACTTACCTACTTGTATTTTTGTTTATTTGTTCTTGTAACAGGATTTAAAGCAAGCATATGAACGTGAAGCAGAGATCCTAGGTTCGAGTCTCGGTGATGGCGCCGTCACTCGCAAGGAAATCATTTCTGATATCAACGCGCTTGCTGATCTAGCTGTGTTATGTGAGACTATGGTAAGTATGTACTTTGTTTTTTAGATTTTTGAGATGAAATAATTGGGGAAAGGTTGGGAAAGGTTTAGTAATAAGAATTTACCGTGTATTTTTATCTAAGTTGTGCCTTATTTTTCTAGTAATTAATATGCTTAATTAAAATAGAGAGATATAATGACCTAGAATAAAATAGATGGGTCATTTCTCGGGATTAGGTAAATAGACACATTTTGTTTATTATTCTTCGTGGTCTGTGTGAAAATATTAAAATAAATTGTTTTTAACTTTTTTAATTAAAAGGAAAACACCAATATTTTTTGGTAAAAAAGTTTGGAAATCGCCATGCTCTAAACAATTTTACCCAATTCTTATATCACCCTATTTTTTACTTCCCAGGACTGGCTAAGCACCAACATCAGGGGTCTGCCATCAGTGCTGGGAGGTCCGGGAGGCCTCACGAAGCTTTCTGACAAGTTCCTCAACGATTTATCCTCAGCCGCCATGATATTCGACGAGATAGCACATAAGTGTTTACTGTTTCTTCATTTAGAGGTAAGTTTTGCGCTAACCAATTCTAAACCAGTAAATAATTATACATGGTGATTGGTAACCATAGCATAATCTTGCACTATGTTATAATACAGGTCATTCCCAACATTTTTCACCTTTAAGGTGGAATTCCGTGGATAGCGGCTGTCGTAGCCGCGCGCGGCTTACGACAGTCGTCGGCCGCGCGCGACAATAGTCAACCTATGAAAATGTATGGCGCCGCTGCCGAGGTCCGCGACACAAGCGCGCTGCAAAAACACACCATTATTAAAATATTTTACTTTTAACTCACAGTTACGCATCGAATGCTTCCACTACCTGGGTCAAGAGGACCGCGTGGACGGCGCGGATGACACTCAGAGCGATGGATCGCCGGCGGGCGGGGCGGCGTTGTTAGCACATGCGTTACTGACTTTCCATGAACATGCTGCACCTGTGTTGGCGCCGCATAGACTTACCGTATGTATTTTTGGCAGTTTTTTATCGACGGCAAAAATCATCAAATGATCCCTTCCGCTGTGGGTTAGCGGTGAGAGAGTGTCAGAATTTTACTGATTAAAATCCATCGTGTTCCTTCGTAGGCTTTTTATGTACTAGTGCCGCGGTAACTCTTTCGAACAATCCCGCAGCCCCGGATGTATTTTTGGACCTAGGAGGTGACTTTTTATCACCAACAAACTTTTTTATGTAGAATATGTTTGACAGCTTTTGTATAGATGATATTTTAAACGGCAATATTTATTTCTCAGATGGAAGTAAACTGATGCTTGAATTTCTGTGTATCTAATATTACGTTCTCATCCTACAGTACGTGCTAGCGGGTCTGGGTGAGATGATGTCGGCAGGCGTGGTGTGGCGCTGGCAGGGCGAGGCGGGGGCTCGAGGCGACAACGCGCGCCTCGCCACGCTGCGACACTGCCTCGCGGCTCTCTCGCTGCCTCACCGCGGCCTGCACCGAGCTCACGCGTATTTACACCTACTGACTTGCACGCCACAGGTAAACACATACATGAAAGGAAAATTTAAATGTCTTATATTCGCGTAAGTGTCAGAAATCTATACAAGAAGTGGAACATCACGGTACGCCACTGCCGACTATAACTTATGCTGTTATGACATTTATTTTCTGAGCTTCATCTTCCAAACTAGTCGGATTTTAATAATGTTTTCATAATAGAAAATCTTCGTATTGATGACTAGAATAACTAGGTTTGGTTTTCAAAAAATATTATTTTTACACTCTGTATAATCATTCAATCCTATGCATTGAATTTGAATCAATACAAATATGAATTTAATAAGTTTTTGCTTTTGCTAAAAAATATAGAAGCTTCCTTCTTTTTTTGAAGTTCCTGAGATAAATACGGTCGTACACAAAAAATACCAGACAAAAATATTCCCCACTCAGTATTGCCAAAATCAAACAACATTTACCCATCAACTAACCTTTTTAAATCTATTCACAGGAAATAATAACATCAGTTCGCGAGAAAGGCGCTCAATTCACGGAGCTAGAATACTTAAACGCTTTCAAAGTGATAGAAACTCGTCGAGGAATATCACCCACAGATATGAAGATGCATTTGAAGCAACTATCTGCCGCATTGGGCCATGTGGGCGTCACTGTGTAGACTGAATTATTTAAAAAAAGGTTTAGTCTTTGTATGAAAACTTTTTGGTTCATATTTATGGCAGATAGATTGTGTAGAGTGCAGTATATGCAGTAATTTAATAAAGAATCGATAAAAAAATTGGAAGATGGATTCTAATATTATTAAGGGGTCTACACACCAAAGCCGCTGACCCGGCGGCACAGCCCGACGGCTTAGTGCCGGCGGGTTAACCCGGTGGCTTCAGAATGTCCAAGCCGAACGACTTTGCCGGCGGCACGACAGCCGCGGCATATGGTGTTCTAATAATTGTCAAATACTCTATGAAAGCCGGCGGGCAACTGACTGAGTGAGTGGAGAGGGATGCCGGCGGCATCGGCATGCTGCCCCGCCGGCTTGCCCGCGCGGGCGCAAGCCGGCGGCATGATTGTACAAAATAAGGCCCGCGGGTTGGGCCGCCGAGCTGTGCCGCCGGCATCAGCGGCTTTGGTGTGTTGACCCCTTTATGTTCTATTAAAATTATAAGTTGTATTTTTTTTTACTAAGTAATAAGCTTGGCGTGCCTTAGCAGTGTTATTTACAAGAAAGTATTTAAAAAGACAGTTATAAATGTATTATTTTAACTTATTTCACGCAGAATGTAATATTGTCATGTATAATTTATTAGTTGTAAGTGCAATTATGTATTATTTGCATTAAAATTATTATTTACACAATCAAAGTTTTTCATTTTAATTAGGTATTCCAAGTGCTATGTTGAGACACATTATGGAATCAGGCGTTTTATTCGAAGGTTCCAATCACTTGAGTCAATACCATTTTATTGTTTTACATAATGAGTCCCTTCCATTGAGTAATGGTGCAATTAAACTTGATTGCCCATAAAAATCAAACAAAACATTAAATGAGCCTACGCCTGTGTTTTGGTTTAAAACAATTTAAATTTTGACTTCTCAATGTCGCGGTTTTCCCTGTTCAAGTGAATTTCATAAAACGGAAAACTGGGAAAACTAGATCCCAGATTGCATGCAGATTGCCCTCCATACTAACGTCATCCCATAAATCATGTCTTCAATTTAACAAAGTTGTTTAGGGTTCTTTATGCTGCCTTTGCTCGAAAAAAAGTTCAACTGTCACAAAAATGTCACTGTCATATGTCATGAAATTTTTAAAACAAAATGGCGGGAATTGTTTTGTTTGTTTGTTGACCTCTTGCAAAATTGTTGTTGAGTCAAGACACAATTCGCTTTGCTGTTTTATTTTAATTACTAACTTATATAACGTTACAATGGCAGACAATGACTTAGCCGACTTAAGAAAACAGTGCATTACTAGCTTGTATTTGTGTACAGACAATGTATCAAAATATTTAGATAGAGAGAAAGAAGCAGAATTTGATAAACTGAAGATGTTTGTGCAGCAGTATTGCACTTTAGAAGCCCAGCAAGATGTTACTATTGAAGCTATGGAAAGAGCAAAGGTGACTAAACAGTTTAAGTACTTGAGCTATATATTTTTTAGGTTACCTATCTTTAATTTGCCTAGAAGCTGTGTAGGCCTGATTAAATTTAGCATAAGTACAGGTATCGTCATTATTTACAACCAAGGATAGCCTTTGGAGAAGGAGTTTTCATTAAAAGTTATACATTCTACTGTCATTTCATTACAATGCCTGAGATACATGTAATTTGCTATTGATGAGTCATAATCATAATCTTCCTCTTTCAACAACCACTTCAAACTTACATAGATAGTAAATTTACAGTCCAACATTGCAATTAATTACAAAATATAGAGTAAATTAATATCTATGTCTTAACTCCTATAGACTGAATTAATTACCTTTTACAAGCTTTTGTTCATCCTTCAATGCAAATGAGGTCTAATTACCGTCAAATGATTCCAGAGAGAGACTGATACCTCAAATATGGACACCCTGGAAGAGAGGTTTCAGTCACACTTGTCAGCTTTAGCTGGAAAACGCCTCAAGATCGACAACCACCCATATATGATGGAATTCAAGAAAAGAATACAACAAGGAACAGAAAGTGCCTCAAGTAAGACCATTACTTATGTTAATTATGTACTAGTGGTGTTCCCCTTGTAGACTGGTTCAAACTGGTACTTTTGTATGTCCCAACATCTAAGGGAACTATTCCCTAGATATAGATTAAAAAAAGCCTATATGGCATTCTATATAGGCTATATTACTGGCAAAATACAAACAATCCCAAAAACTCCTTATTATAATTATATTAGTGGGATATCACATTTTAAATATATGTGAGTTTGAGTGATGATGCTAACATCATTCTAATTAATTAGTTGTACTGCAGTTTGTAATTGATCACTGTACTTCCTCATGGTTATTTTAATGTACTAATTATGTATTTTACAGATAATTTGGATGAATCAGACTTAGCCATAACTGAATCACAGGATCAATATGTAAGTATCAACTTAATAGTTTCAGAACAACCTTATTCCATTAGTATATTTTGTTTTTGTTCAACATAAATTATCAAAACTGAATTTACTATACATATGTATGTATACTGCTCTGTTTATAATTGAAGTTTGTTTCAGTTGGATCCCATCACAAAGAGGCCAGTCACAGACCCAGTAAAGAACTCAGTTTGTGGCCATATCTATGAGAAAGATGCTATTTTGAATTTGATCTCCACCAAACCTAGAACTAAATGCCCAGGTAATTTGTATGATATATTCTGTTTAAATACATTTTGGATCTTAAAGCTTTCTTAATGTATCTCATTGTTATCACTTCACACTCATTGTATATTATTTGTCTTATGTTATACTGTTCCCCCAATTTTACTGCATCCTGGCAGATCCACTTTCAAACTCTTTACTTTCCTTGTCTATCACCACAAAACTAGACTATCTATGTACAAACTGTCATTCAAAGTAGTTTAGTAGTTTTGCAATTTTTAAAAGATAAACTAAAAATCATAGCGTATTCATATTTTTAACCCACAATTATTCTTATTACAGTGGCCGGCTGCGGCAACAGGGGACCGATACTACGTGACCATCTCATATCAGATGAAGAACTGAAGTTCCGCATGACCATAAGCAAACATTCCACCATGATTCAGGAGCGATCGTACTTACAACTTGATGATACTGTATGATTTAATCATTATATTGGCTATGTAGTTCATAAGTTGGTACACCACAAATGATAAGAGTGCAAAATCCATTGATTTTTTTCTTTTGAATAAAAGTCAAAGTCAAATCATTTATTTCATTTAGGCCTTTACAAGCACTTATGAACGTCAAAATTATAACTAAGTTTGATTCTAGTTGTTAAACTTTTCAAAGGCTTAAAAATGATTCATTCCGTAATACGAGATCCACTGGTGTGCCGATAACGCACACAAATGTTCCTTCTTGTCTACTTTCTCTAGCAAGTAACAAATTGATTGTCATAATTTCTAAAATATTCGCGAAACTTAGAACAAAGTGTAGTGATCAATTCTGTGCAACAATTGTGTGGTGAAATGTCCACAATATGTTAATTGTGCTGTTTTGTATCTAATGCTTAACCAATGTTTTTTTTTTTGCATTCAGCAATATTGTGCCAACTCTTTTAAGTTTACTTATTTAATCAAGTAAGTAATTACATTATTATATTTCTCCAAGTAAACTTAAGTAAATATTGTAAATAAAGATTTTTCTATATTAATTTGAATTTTCTTGAAATAAAACAACAGATACATGTAGAATATAATGTATTTTAGCGAAAATCTATTAATATCTATAACAATGCTTTTTTTATTCAATACATTTTATCATCAAGATTAGTCACACTCGCTTTGAGTTTTATTGTTTATTTTAGAGGCCTAAATTTATACTTTTTTTACCATGATGACCAAGTAGTGCAAATCTGAGCTTACCATATTTATAATGGCAATAATGTATGGACTTTAGTATGCTCAGTCATTCCTTTTTGCACATTTTTATACACTTTTGCCCATCTTTATATATAATGATGCAAGAAACAGATCAGTTGGTTATGTTAGGTGTATTCAATGAATATGTAAAATAATACAAAAATGGGTTCCAATCTTGATGACAATATATTGATAATAATAATTTATAAATATTGGTCCATAAAACTATATCAATAAAAGTGCATTAACAAGATTAATATTTAACACTAATAAACTATAAAGCTCAATATGCTAATATTTTAAATCGACCAGAAAAATGTTGGAAAAGGTGAAAACTAGTGTAAAACTATAGAAATGGATGTATAACTTGAATAATACAAAATATGTTGATAATTAATAAATGCTTGAAGCTGGCTTCAGAACTCTTTTCTGGTCGAACTACATGGCATGAAACTTTGGAAAAAAATTGAAAATAGCACTTTTATACTTAAAATTAACATTTAGGTGGTTGGTTTCATTAAATCTTTGTAACAACCTATTTTTTCACAGTAAGGTGGGTGGGGATTGATGATAATAATTGTTAGGCCTTATGGCTGAGCAGAATAGAATACCCCTAATAAAGGAGTATGTATCGAAAGAGTTTTATTAACGAAAACTTTGCTTTACAACTGTGTTGCCATTTAATGTATAAATGCTACTATGGTAAAATAATGCTTGTAAAATGAGCTTGGTTATTGATTTGAAAATATTTTCAGTACATTCCTGTAGATATAAAGCTGGGCTTATTGCAATAACCTTGTCAAACTCACTTTATTAGACCCACAAATACTGTTCTCAGATAAAAAAAAGTGACAAGGTTCTATTGAAATGTGATATCATCCCACATTGACAGCCAGCTACAAATACACAATTATAATAATCAATATGTATAATAGAATTGACGAAAAGACAAAATAAAACTAATACATTAGTGAACACACATATTTAGCGTAGTCTAACAATACTAGGGTATCTAATTGTACACTTTACGAGTCAAGCGCCAATCCAAACTATTCAATAAGTGCACTATCGGATTATCAAAATTCTTACGATTAAAGTGAATAGGATTAGAAACACGCCTCTACCTAACATATTTCTATTTTTGCATAGAAAATAAAAACATGGCAACATTTGTTTTCATTCACCGTTATGTTTAAACTTCTATTTTTTAAATCCTGTAACAACATTGGAAGATTACGTATTTTCCGACCAACCATTTGAACGAGAAATATGTGCGTTCATATAGCTTTCACAATCTTGAATAACAAAGCTTTCACAATAGCTTTCACAAGAGTACAAAAATAATTTTGAATATTTTATTTTGTTAACAGTGTAATTCTTTCTGGTTTGCGTTCAGAGGCGTGCCCTCACTAAGTTCGTAACTATGACGATAAATAAGCTTTGCGTACTAAATATTAAAAAATTGAATTATTTAATATTACAGTATATAATTCACTATGTGAATCTACATTGTACTTTGAGTATTCATCAGTATTGCTATTATTTTGTATGTGATTACGTTTTAAAATACAACCGTTATTTTTTTTTACTTGATCAGAAATTAATGACAAATTAGGAGTTCACACAATCTATGGTAGGTAATAAAGATAGAATCGTGAGTTGGAAAGAAATTGGTTTTTAATTAGGAGAAGAAATGTAAATGTAAATAATGATATTTCTGGTCTTCTGATGTAAGATTTGTAATTAATTTCTGATTCAATAGACAAGCAAGCTATCATAGATTAGATACACTGACAGTATAAAAAGGCAAAGTTTAAAATGTTGGAATGTAAAAATTCGAGAGAATCGCAAAAATAAATGTCTTATATACGAAAATACGCATAAACATCACACAGTAAAGTTTAAATGCACAAAATTCTAGCTTTTACCGAAGTAGAGAAATATTTAAAACTATGACTAGAGAGAGAAGTCAAAAAGCTTACAAAAATGTAGGAGGATTTGTTTTTTTATTAATATCTCGATATTCTCTGATACCCGGTTATAATAACTCAAAAATCCAGGATCAGTTTTTAATACCCACAGGTAAAATAAACAGTCGTTATTCTTGGTAACCGGGCATACATCTATAAAAGTTGTAGAATACTATTTAAAATTAAACTAGCGACAATAACCACTTGATCTTAAAATAAATGTAATAGTTTCTATCATGATTATCACACATGCAAATAGACTAAGAATTGATTAAATAATTGCTCGAAAATTAATATTTACTACAAATATTTTTTGGCTAGACAGAAGCCAAATAAGTACTCGTATTTCGCAACCACAGATAAAACAATGATTGGAGTACTCACGATGACATAATGGCGGATTTTCCTCCAAGTTCATAATTATGTTGTACCTGGTTTATGGTTCAAGAAATTTTAATTTGCGATAAGGTAATAGGAAAACTTCATTTGTATAATCAGCTGTGGTTCTTATGTAACAATAATAAGTTGGTCTGCTTGAGTTAAATCTATCCCCTCTTTTGTTCAAAACCAGGTGTTATTAACAATTAGAACAAAACCATTGGTACTTAATAATAAAGTCACACTCAACCATGCTCAACAAAATTGGCCAGTTCGATAATCAAGCCTAAAACATTTGTGGCCTTACTACAAAAACTTTAAACCCTGTTTTACACTTGTCTAATAAAATTTTGGCTACAAAATGAACCATATGTCAACGTCATAATTTGAAATTTTTTTAGACAAGGCATAAACTGACGTTTAAAAGTTTTTGTGGTAAGACGGTTGGTGTTTCTCTTCAGACAACTTGATTGCAATGTAATGGAAAAGCTTATTCCCCTTTCCCATTATTTGATATTGCTGAGAAAACACCAAAAATACAAGACTTCATGTCGGCGGTCAAATCATTCCTTGAATCTGAGAATTTCATTAACCATTCGTGAACTTTAGCTTCTTTGTAATCAAATGCGAGTTTATTATTCTTAGACGTTATGTCTAAGAACGCGAGTAAATTCTCGGCTACCTCAACGGGCATTTTCGCGCAGTTGGTATCAATAAGGATCGTGACGTGCTTACCGATTTCCGACTTTATTAACTGGGCGACAAAGTTCTTTTCGTAGTCATAGTCTGTTTGGCTTTCAGGAGAGAGTTTCTTGAGTGATTCTATGGCGAGAAGTGTGAGAGCTAGAATAGCTTCGTTCTGCATCAGTGAGTGAGATGCGACCAGCATGTTGACTAGACTTGATATGCAGCCATCCACCTGTGAAAGTAAAAAAAACTTAATGTGCTACTATTAATTGGGGATCTTTTTTTTTAATATAAAAGATTTGGAGTAATGAAGCGATCGCCACGATGTTAAAAACTTCCTCTGAAATGAGACGTTATTCATGTATCAAACATGCGCAGCAGGGGATTTGCGTAGTGGCCTAACGTAGAAGCTAACTTTGGATAGGGGTATTATTTGAAAATAAAATCACGTAGTGACGTTCTAAAGGTATCTTGAACTCGATACATTCTTGCCCTGGTTATTAGTACCTCGACGATATGCCTCCAGTGTGTGTGGTGTCGTAGCTGTCGCACGGCCCAGGCGAGCAGGCGCGGCGCCTCGCCCGCCGCGCCCGCGTGCTCGCCCGCCTGCCCCCAGCGCGCCACGGCCGCCAGCGCCGCCGAGTTACTGGCTAGCTGCATCGCCACGCCCTCTGTACAGTGGGGAGTGAGTTATTGTTGGTGTGTACTCCATTTGTTAGGTAATCCGTGACTTTAGTAACACACATTTTTAGTAACACAGCTATTTTCCGTGTTTTTTTTTTCTTTCATGTCGGCTACCAATACTTTACGAAATATGTTGTTGATATGTAAACAAACTAATATTAATATAACCGCGATAAAATCTGTAAAAGTAGTTTTATTTAAATGTCTAATAATCGCGTAAGTTTCAGAAATCATATAATTTTATTTAAAAACATGGTGAAATATTACCTACTTTTCAGAAATGAATATGGTTTCATCACATATCGGCGAGCTCGACTTTGCAGCAAATATCATAAAAATTAAATAATAAGCAACAATATAAAAAAAAAAAACAAAATCAAAACCAACCTTGCCCATCCACCAGCAACCTAATCGTAGCCAACAACTTATAAGCCACATGATGATCTTCAGTATTAGGCAGCGCATTCATCAGCATCGGTCCAGCCCTGCCCTGAGCGGCTGCCACACGTTTGTTACCGACCGGCACAGACAAGTTACGTAGGGACGATAACACTGCATGTTGTACTTTGATCACTGTGACTGAGTCTATAGGGTGCTTCTTTTCAGGATCTTTCTGCATTTGAATGCTGAAGCTGTTGTATACTTCGAATATATCTGGAATATCAAAAATAATTTAGAATAATTGTGGATTGTAATAAAATCTTATTGTTTTCTTATTAATGCCATCTTGAAAACATCTGATATTTTTTTTGGCAGTCAGGACCAATTTTCAGTTGCTTATGAGAATGCGGCAGATAGAAGAGTATGGCAGGAGAAAAGATGTTGCGCCGACCTAAAATTAAATTGGGATAAGGGCAGGAAGCTGTTTATGATATCATGGATTTTATTCAAATGAGAGTGCATAAAACATGCCTTCAGACTTAAAACCATAACATTTCAAACTCTTATATAAAGGAAACCAAATTGGTCTTACCCAACAGCTTATCAAAAATCTTGTCCTGCATCATATGGGTGCAGTAATCGTCTTGTCTAGCAAAGTTACCGACAGCCAGTACAGCGGTGGTCAGTAGCTGATAGTTAGTGGAGTTCAGCCACTTCACCACTGTTTGATATACTTCACCCACTCCGTTGTTGTAGAGAATGTGCATTGCTTCATCTAGGGAATAGAAACATGGAATTTGTTAAAACTGACATTTCATAGAATTTTTCACTAAAAAGGAATTATATGTTTTTTGACTACAGTTGCTAGCAAGCTATCTTTTGTGTGATTTAACATTATAAGGCATGATTTAGCAGGAGTAATGTATTGACTTGCCTAGTTAACTGAGTTAGGAATTCAGAGAAGTTGGTTCATAAGAAAAGACTAAGCAGATGGTGATGATGAAACCACCAATTTTGACTCAAACTTTTCAGCTTAAAACATCTTTTCTTTTTAAATGTCTTATAAAATGTTGTTGAACCCTTTTATTAAATTATATGGTCTACCTGATGTAGTGTATTTTACCTCCAGTCAACACAATGATGACCAGCTCACAGGCTTGCTTCATGATAGCTTCCACTTCTGAATCATCAGCATTGAGTTCCCCGGCCTCATGCCTGGCGACCAGCTGCTCCAGTCGAGAACACACCAGTTGTACCCCTTCCTCTTTGGCTATTAGGGTCTTTACGGATTCTGTAAAACCAAATTAGAATTGTTCCATGATATATATTCCATGAAACTAATATTTACTGAAAAAACCTGTAAGTCAAATAAATATAGGATTTACTGAAATCTATTTTTTACTTCTGTTATGATTGGCCAAACAGTCCAGGAATAACAACAAGCAAAAGATTAAGTCATAAAAAAAAACATATCTTCACAATTGACGTGTATATTGAACAGTATTTACATTATAACCTCTAACAAAATACCTACCATGTTCAGCCTGAGCGTGCAAATGATCAAGACAGAGTTCTGATATCTCCACATTAGATGTTTCCTTCAGCACTCTCAGTACGGTCTTATTAATCACCTCATTGTACAACAACTCCGGAGTGTTATCATTTATAACACTCAAGATCAACAAACAAGTTGACACTGTATCATCATCAAAATCTGGCTTCTTCAGCTCTATAGTCAATATTCTTTGCACCAGATCGACCACACCTCCTTGGTATATAGACTCTGTGAACTCCGCACCACCTATACCAAAGTTTAGCAGAGATTTACTCGATAAAGTTTGTATTTCCTGTAACTGCATGTCTATGCTCTTTTCCAGGAGTTTTATGAGGGTTGTTATACCATCGAGGGAGATGATGGTACGTCTCGCCGTGTCGCAGTCACAACACAAGTTGCCAAGAGCCCGGCAGCACTGCTTGACGAGCTCAACATTATCCGTGGTAGTTTCTTTCCTCAATATGTCCAGTATAGGGCCTATTATGTCTTTTACAGCGTATGTCTCGCGCTTTTCTTCACATTTAACAAGTTCTGCGATTGCCTCTATACTTAACTGCACAATTTCTTGGTCACTGCTCGTTATGAGAGATTTAATGCAGGAGGATACGTCATATTCGTAATCTTTCCCGGTTTTAATTATGTCGTTGAGTTTTGCTTTCAGTTCGTTCACATTGGTTATATTCTGAATGACCAATGTCTCAAAAGATGTTGATTTCTTAGCAGAAGTGCCTAAAATAGCGATAATATTAATACTTAAGAATAAAATTTAATTACAATAAACTAATCTTTCTTTACCGCTCTTACCGTCCATTGTATATGTTCAGCGAATGAAAAATAGGAGAGATCAAGCTTCGTTATGATTTAATTTATAAATGGGCTGTTTTTGTTACACACATAATTTAATTTATTGAAATAATATAGAAAATACAAAGCAAGAAAACTGGTTGACAAGACTACCCAATCAATCGAAAGCTGTCAATGTCAATGCGTTTTATTTTTGCGCTAACAGACATGTTTCAGTTACATCGCTCCATGCAAAGAGTAAAGTAATATATAGGGAAAAGAGAGCCCTCTTGCGTGATAATCATGCAAACCTATTTGTCAATGCGCCATCTCTCTCTAACTTGGCCCCGAACTACCTACATAGCTATAGCTATAAAAATATATATGCATCATATTCATAACATTTTCTATTAGGGTAAATAGCACCATGTAACTATAACATTGGTTATCGTTATAGTTACATTATGCTACTTACCCTAATAGAAAATGTCATCGTTAATATAGTAAAAGGTCGAAGGAAAACAAATAATTATTATGTATTATTACTTTTTATACGCGTGTACGCAGAATGCAAAAACCGCCATATTGATATTTTGTTATGATCGATGATCGGTTTTGTTAAGTTACTTGGAATACTGACACCAGGTCTTTTTAGATTAAAATTGATATTTGTGCTTTTTCAAACCGTATTTAATTTATTCGCCTAATTTATCTTTTTTTTTAAGTGTCTAATATTTTCCTCATACTTTTCTCTAATTAATATTGCACAAATAATTTTATATTGACAAACAAAAACGATTATAGTGTAGTGCCATCTGTTGGTAATTTAAAGTATCTTTTAGATAGTAAATAGTTTCCGGGCCAAATAAAAGGTGGCGACTCTTCATTCACTTAGCTGTCAAAATGTACGGAGTGTCTCCCCCCTGGCTCCATGGTTATGGTTAATTTAAAACAATACGTAATATTGCACATCGCCTTACTTATTATAATAAATTCGAAATTAACTTAGTCCATTCGGTTGTCATACACAAAACTAGTCGTTTTGTTAACCTACTGAACCAATTTAAATAATAAATAATATAAAATAATAAATAAATAAAAATCTTTATTTTCTCTTCAATTACAGTGTTAAGTACATTACAATACAGGTTGCTTTTGTAAGAGAATGGTGTCTGTTTAAGGTTACCCCTGTGTTACAGATCACCATTTATCCTTTTGAATATTATACAGCACATTTTGTAAGGAGAGAGGCAAATAAAAATCCTTAATACAACTATCTCTATTATCATAATGCCTGTATCACAAATAATTTAAGATAAAATAGGAAAGAGCAAGCAAACATAAGTCTCTGCACTTATTATTGCACATAAATATTTAGATATACATGTAACCCAAAACTTAACATACAATTATGGTTTCTTCCACTTAAAAATACACATTATCAAAGAATAAGTAATAATAACATAATGCCTGTATCACAAATAATCTAAATATATAAAACTCAAAGGTGACTGACTGATTGACTGACTGACTGACATAGTGATCTATCAACGCACAGCTGAAACCACTGGACGGATCGGGCTGAAATTTGGCATGCAGGTAGATGTTATGACGTAGGCATCCGCTAAGAAAGGATTTTGATCAATTCTACTTCCAAGGGGATAAAATAGGGGATAAAAGTTTGTATGAAACTTTGTCAATTTTAAACCGATCGGACTGAGACTTTGCATGCATAAAGCTACTATGGCGTAGGCAACTCCTAAGAAAGGATTTTGATAAATTCCATCCCTAAGGGGATAAAATAGGGGATGAAAGTTTGTATACATCTTCTTAGATTTTATGAAGAAGTCCTGATGACGAATCAGAATTTTATGATGACGTTCGCTTAAATACGATTTTGATTAATTCAACCCCCATTCAACCCCCACGGGTGATAAAATAAGGGATGATGAAGGATGTAAAATGTATTAGTCTGAACCTATCAGTACGTAATGGAACGAACAAAATAATGTTTAGTTCTAAATGTTGAGAAGTTCTTAAATGCAACAGGGGAAACTGTAGGTATTTATACCACGAATCCCATTAATACCTAACAATATCCCGTTCGAATTTAAACGATTACAGTTTCCCCTAAAAGTCTGCTTT
This sequence comes from Helicoverpa armigera, assembly GCF_030705265.1. Classification (NCBI taxonomy): domain Eukaryota; kingdom Metazoa; phylum Arthropoda; class Insecta; order Lepidoptera; family Noctuidae; genus Helicoverpa; species Helicoverpa armigera. Next base: position 923,573 of record NC_087123.1, on the reverse strand, counting down.
GCCATGACAATAAATAAGTCTCAGGGGCAAACTCTCAAATTTGCGGGTATTGACTTGAGAGAACATTGCTTCTCTCATGGACAGTTTTATGTTGCTTGCTCACGAGTACCTAAGTTCACCCAATAACTTAATAGTTTTAGCGCCTAATGACAGGTTAGTAAAGAATATTGTGTACAAAGAAGTTTTGTAGGCCCTAATTTTTTACACACGCTAAACAAAAGTAAAGCCGCAAAAACCATACCTAATTAATAATAATACTTCTTAACGCGAGCGAAGCCGCGGGCAAAAGCTAGTTTAAAATAAAATAGGAAAACGCTAAAAATAAAAGCTAAATACTTGGTATATAGGTACGCAGATAATCTAGGGCCCAAGAAATGATAAAGCCTACCTACTTTTTTAGGCACAGGAAATATTTAGAAATGCAGGGTACCTACTTATTCAGCGAATATTTCGTTTTCACAAAATGTTTTTTGACTCACACTGAACAAGTTCTTTTTACCTTTATTTTACGGCCATCTTTGCGTATATGAGCCTGCAGAAAACATAAAAAGAAAGTTGGAGTGTTAATTAATTATAATTTTATAACAGAAATGTTATAGTTACATAAGTTACATTCATTTGATTTAGCTATAAAATCAGGTGGGATGACGCCACAGTTCAACGTTTCCAACGATAGTTACGCTCGTGTACAGAAAAATACCTATAAACTTAATTATGCAATTGAAAAATTATCCATAAAACATGGATGATTGTTTTCTGTGACCTTGACGGAAAATTTTATAACTGGCATATGGTGGAAAACATTAGGCGGGCCTATAAAAAAGTCGTAAAATACCGCAGGGCATATTGGTCATATATAATACCACAAAGCTGAAATATTTAGCTATTAATTTGATATTTGTTGACCAAGAAGAATAATTAGTTACAAGAATAACCATGGACTTACATATCGCGTTCTGTTGTTTAATATTCGTGCATTTAGTTGATGCGAAGACAAATGTTACTAACTCGGATACAAAGAAGCCGAATACAACTGTTTTGGAAGATGGAGCTGGGTAAGTACGTGATGCAAGTATGAACTGATTTCAAAGCTGCAATATAAAAGCTGGAATAATTAAATTCTTATTACAAAGAAAAATAGACAAAGGCTTATCAAAGCCATACCAAGGATACTTTTTTACTGATCTAATTGAAAAACGTTTTTATAATAATACATTTGCCCTTAGAAATAAGAAGACGAAAAATCAAAGCAATTTATTCATAAACTTTAACAACTTGGAAGCTCACGTACAACCTCTGCCCGAGCTGAAGGAAAAGTTACCTCGGCTGGCTGTATACACATCACTCTTCCAAGGTGCGAGGCACGAAGATGACGAGAGAGTGTTTAGGAAGAGGTTTGACTTTGAAGCCCAGCCTGAAGGCCAGAAAATCATCACTAAAGGACTGTTTGATTGCCTAGTAAGTACTAGCCTGCTCAATTCGATTCTCATTCTGAACATTCTAATTCTGCTCTATCGCCACCTGAGGGATTCTCTGGCTCAAGTCTTTTCTGTACCTACTAAAATTTATTGAAAGTTCAGTAGACTTGGTGTGACCGGGCAGTCTGTGTTAAATTCGCTTTTAAAATATTAGTTAGTAAGAATATTTTTTTAGCAAGTGCATACGGTTCCACCGCAGGGCAAAGGTCACCCCAATTTGTCTCCACACCTCTTATTAATTAGTGAGGATATAAGAACCTTTTCGTTATTCTCTAGCTAGAAGGTAGATCTAATCAAATATTCAATGCACAAACTACAGGACCAGTTTATTATAGCTTTAAGTATTTCTTATTTTTAGCAGTTACCACGTAAGCAAAAACAATTTCTAAAGTCATCCACAAAATAATGTTATTAGCTTTAATTAAAACTTAAAAATACGGCAAAAAATCCTCGTCTTTCGCCAGGCGCATAAGTACTTTCCTAATTCAGTTTTGATTGCTCATGCACATGGAGGCAGGCCATAAAGTGCACTGCAGTACCAAATTAATTTTAGAGATAAGATAAGACTTAGATATTTAATCAAGAGTTGCCAGTGCTTAACAATTGAATTTTCGCCTTTAATGTACCTACAAAATCTTTACAAGCACCTTTCTATGGCCGTGTTTATTTTTCTATGTTAAATCTACGTTTTTTTATAAGAACTGGCCATGTTGCTCAATAGTTGTGATCTAAGTAGGTACTTTTATGCTTTCCCTGTCGAAGACATGTCTTGGTAGACTATTGAAGAAATTAGTAGACCTAGACTGGTAGGTACCTACCTTGTCGAAGATGTTTCTCGGTAGTTTATTTAAGAAATTAGTAGACTGATAATAATACAAATTTCCTATTTTATAGCTGACGTACTTGGCACTAGAGTCGACCGTAGGAATTCCCGTGCTGCTGAGAGGAGGCGTCGGTTACAGGCACTTTACGGCAGTGGTCAGGTCAAAACCGTACAAAGAATTGAAAGGACAAGTAAGAGCCTACTGTCGGAAAAACAACGTGGAAAAACAAACAGCAGTCGAAATGGATAAACCACAAGCAAAAAGAAGGAGGTTCTATTTCGGAGACCGTCTAAACGAAGATAATGATTCGTCTTCATAGCATTGCTAAAATTGGTACCTAGTTTAAAATTACTGGTTGTCTATGAGATTAATTAAATACACCTATGTATTAGGTACAGACTGCCGTTCTGAAGTTGGCTGCTTTAGCTTAGTGACTTTGTAACAGTCATAATGTAAAGGTGCGATTTTAATGCACCCCACATGCCGCGACGGCATGCGAAATCGGCCGCAGTTGCATTACTGGTTTGTATGTATTTACATGAAACCGTTTTGGATCGAAGCGGTAGCAGCACGTTTGACTGTAATTGTTTGGGAATTACAGTCAGCAGCTAGTATTCAAAACGTACCTTCAGTGAGCAGTTATGAATAAAACATTGCGTAAGCATAATGACATTTTGATTATTGTGAAATCACTAGTAGCTAATTTCGGAACGGTAAAATTAGTTATCGAGTACTGTAAATAATCATAATCTGCCTAGTCTTTTCCCAAATATGTTGGGGTCGGCTTCCAGTCCAACTGGATGTAGCTGAGTACCAGTGTATTACATGGAGCGACTGCCTATCTGACATGCTCAATACAGTTCTCTTGGAAACCCGAACAGTAAAAAAAATAGAATTAAAAAAAAGTTTCTATCGCCAAAATTGTCATGAACAAAATGTGGATACAGACTAGGTATGTAGTTTTCTCCATCATTTTAAGTTTGATGGCAGTTTTAGCATTGAAAGTTAACTCTTCTTCTAAATGGGCCATTTTCGATAAACTTTGAAATGCATAGCTATGGAGATATACATGAATCAATAGTTGTTTTGATCACGAAATACGTCCTTCTTCGTAAGCTTTTGGAAGTATTTTAAGAGATAGAATTTTACTTAAGTAAAAACAATATTTAGAGTAAGTTTGTTTGATTAATTACTTACCATATAATTTTTGTGATAGATGCTAAGTGAAATACAATTGTGTTTTTTTTTTTAATAAAATAGGTCATTCATCTTGTATTAACATAATTTGACATCATATTTTATCATAGCTCCCTACAGATGCACGACCTCTAGTTATCTAATAATTGCACATGTTATCAATATAAATGTTTACAAATTAAAGTATAAATTAATCATTATTATTCTGCGGTTAATAAACTGTCCCCGTACCTGAGTTGTGCTACGGTATCTTGATATACCTAATTACCTACCAATCTACTATTGCTATCTACATATATTTCTGATATAATCGAGGAGCTTCATACGACCACTTCAACATTACGAGTTCCTCTGTGTTTCGGAAGGCACGATAAAGTGGTGAGTCATTTTTAATCTTCGCAACCGTTACTGGTAGTTAGAAGCCAGAAAGTTCTACAACTAATTCTACCAAGGGGTATTGGTTTGACCGGGTAACTAGGTTGAGGACCAGAGATTCTCTTACTTGGTGTCCAAGTTATACTTAGAATGATGCATGTAACATAGATTACATAGATTAAATTACATAGTTACTTGCCCTAACCGGCTCACTCGCAGGCACCTGAGAGGGTAGTGCTTTAACCACTTGGCTGTCATGACTTATACATTATTTTGTGAATTGAATTCCTAACTTCTATTCCCTGAACTCCTTATGACAGACACGGGTAATGGGGGGACAAATGTCAGAGCATACTGCCAAATGGAATGATATGAGTTAATGCCAACAGGTGAGAGTGCTTTCATGAATCACTGACTTCTTGTTAGATTAATTATTTAACTACGATGTACTTGTCATACTATATTTTCATTGATTTTCCTTGAAGTAGGTTAAATGCTCCATTTGCTAACTACCTAGTTTCCTTTCCAAGTAGGTATCTAGTTAGTAAGCTTCCAGGTTAACCGAATGTACCTCAGTACCATGATACTATTGCAATAGGTACCTACATGGAGCAACTGCCTATCTGACCACCACACCCCAGTTACCTACCTGGACAAACTATAATCCTTATTACCTATCTGTATTGTATCGGCAGCCAAGGACGTTCACATGACAGCCTTTGCTCACCAATACAATGTATACTTCTGAAACGCAAAGGTATCTCGACGGACCAACAATGCCAAGCGTTGCTTAACCTAGTTGTCAATAGACCGATAGACGATGTGTTATTACTATCAGATTCAAGTTAAAATTGAATTCAATTTCAATGATTTTTCCAAACCAACCAACCAACAAATCGTCATGATCAAACGCATATCGATGATCATTGAATAAAACAAAGCATCGTTATTGGCCAGCCGAGGCGTGCAAGTACTTCTACCAACAATTAATAGTATTTAGTTCCTGCAGGATTGAAGCGGTTTTAACTAACGCTGTGTACAGTGGGATGCTGTTTTGAGGCCCTTGTTTTATAAAGTTTTATTAATTTTGAAACCACTACAAGTTTTTTTAAGTTCCTATTATTCTAGAACAATGACTATACCTAAAACTTAAACATTTTCTAAATGGGTCATTCAATCCCTTTTGCTTAGAAAGCTGATAAGTCTGAAATATCGTGGTGGTAAATCTCATCTCATTTCTGTAGATATAATACTTATTTAAAGAAATATACAGAAATGAACAAGGCTCGCTGCTTAAACGTAGGTAGGTACTCTGAAAATTCTTAAATTTTAATGTCAGCCGAAAAATTGAGCATTTGCTAAGTTAAGATTTTTAAGTTTCTTTAATAAGGAATACTTACTTACATAATATATGATATAGTCAAAGACCCAATTAATTCTTATTTGAATTTTTTATAAAATATTTGTTTACACTACACCCTGTGCAATACAAGTAATTCTTATAGCTATTACGAAGCGCTATCGGCGACAATGTCATTCAGTTTGGTGCAATACCCCCAAGTGATTTGTTTTATTTTGTTGTTCCAAAACATTTCTCATTAATAGGTCAGTCTGTAATTAACTGTGACAGTGTAAACAATGTATCTGTGTGGAATTTCTGATTTTTTTCGAAGACGACGCCCGAATATTGAAAGAGTAAGTTGTTTTTATGTTTCTCCATATTCGATTTGTGTTAGTGACGTTATTTGCACGCATAGTTGTCGAATTATTATGTGATAAATTGTTATGGGTAGGTAGACACTTGTTGTTTATGAATGAATTCTACGCCTGACTTCTTAGGTACCTACCTACTCGAATTCAGAAAGATATCAAATACACTCATAGCATTTATTTTTTTCAGTCAGAGATAATAAACAAAAGTACATTTAACCTTCTTTGTTATTAAAGTAATGAAATACAGTTGTCTTCTACACCTCTAACTAAAATCTACCAACATCTTCAGCGACCTCAGGCAAACCCCTCGTGAACTTTCAAAGGGACAAACCAAATAATCCAATTACAATACACCTAAATAACAATTGAACTTACTACATTAATAACAGTCCATGAAAACGGCCATTATCCAACGAAACAATTTGGTATCTAGTCCAAACATTGCATGTAACAGTCCAGACCCAATTTCAAAGTCATAAATATCTCAAAATATCAGCAATTTACGTACTAGCTCAGTTTTATTAAGTGGCCACATTATTCTTCTACGTATTGATGAATATATCGTTAGATTTTTGGAAAACGGTGCACCTATTTCATGGGTGGTCGTTCAGGAATTACTGAAAGATGTTAAGTAGGTTACGTTCAATTTTAAAGAGTGCCCATTTAAGCCAGTTTGATTTGTGTTTTTTTTTTCAATCGAATAATGCCTTCTCCGGAGATGTGCAGCAGCGACTCCGAGGCTAAAAAAATATCCTACACAGGCCTACACTGCGCTCACCAACCACACATGCCCAATTTCTGCTGCCTATGATAATTGGCTTGGCGCCTGTGTGCAGTCGGCTCGACCCTAACCTGGGGGGGAGACAGCAGTCCAGCTGTATGATTTTGGACTGTGACAACGAATATGACTTATTTGTATTACTTTAATGTAAGTAAACATTGGTTGTATGTTAATACTCCAATAAACTCAAAAAGTGTGTTTTTGTTGTTTAAAATAGTCTGGTATTCCGTGTAGAACGTGAAATCAATTAAGAAGAAGGGCTTTATAACAATACATAGGTACGTACCTAGTACTATACCTGTGCTCAGCTACCGTCCTACGTATCTCTCTCGATATAATTCAGTTATCGACGATTTAATTACTTTGTTCAGGGCAGCGTAACTAACTCGATTGCGCAAAAAGATAGGCTGGATCGTTGTCTGTGTTAGCAATAGGAAATGTACCTGTAGGCTAATTTTATTTGTTTAGGAAATACGTACATTAGCTAATTACTTACAAGTTTAGTAGCTGAAGCTCCTTTTTTTAGAAAATAACAACCGAAAATGTATTTCTATCCACGACGTTCTAGCATCGTCTGATTATTATAATAGTTTATGTAGAAACATTGAAACTTGGGGAAGACAAAATTGGGGGAAACTAATGACCTTTTTATATACAATATGGAAATAATAAGAAGGGGTATGCTAGATGCATAACAAACTGGACTTTGTTACTCTAGGTTTCAACTACGAAAATAGTATGACTACATTTGTAGAACTTATGGTCGACAATGCATGAAAAGTCCACTAAAATTCCTGTAAACCCGAACTATTTGTGTCCATAATTCCTAGCTACGTATTACTATTGGGGCTACGGTCACGGTCGAACCACATTAGCATAAAAACCCAATTTAGCGTCCCTACAAATCCCGAATTACCGAATCCCCAGGCAGTCTATATTTAATACCGAATTACCCAATTTATAGGTCTATTTTTACCGAAAGCTGGAATCGTAAGGAGTTCGTCATTCGTGGGTGTTTCTCAAAAATCTTGTTCAATTGCCGTGATGAATAATAAATTACTAGAAGTATGTCGTGTTAGAAGATGTTTTATGTTTGAACAGAATTAGGACATCCTTCTTTTGAAGTAGGTAAACTAATAAAGTATTTATTCCGGTAATTTGTACTTACTTCTGAGTAACTTTCTTATTTCGAAGTGTATCTTTTTATGTCCTCCATTTGAAAAGCAAACCTACCTGTATCTTATTTAAAATGACTTTTTACCTTTTCTCGTTCATTCAAAATTCTAAGTCTTAATTGTGGAAGATCGTCAGGTTATTTTTGTCTCAACATATTGTAGCTTTAATTTAGCTAATGCTTTATTCTGTTTTGAGCCATGCCACACAATAAATTAGTCAAAGCATAAACCTAGTCAAGTCTTAATTTTTGAATTAAACCTCTTTTGACTTTGACAACTTCCAGACTCCTGCTATCTGGGCAGTAAAACAACAAAATGGTACAAACTTCGTTATGTGTGTACGATCTTGATTCAGAAACAAAGTGTTATGTTTAAAGTTGGCAATGTTAGCGATAAAACTATCGGTAAACTTGGTATCTTTGTAAACAGTTGATCTTTATTGACACTATGATTTATGATCGGTGTAATTCTGAGTTTAGACGCGACTGTAATGACTATTGCCAGAATTATTCTGGTGAAAGAGAGGTTAATAAAAACCTTACATGTACAAGATAACCAATTTTCTGGAGGGTAACGTATTGATCCTATACTTAGTAGGGCTCTAAAATAATCTTGAAATGGAGACCATGAGACAGCAAAAGACAATTCGGGAGGCTGCAAATGAGATGGAAAGATGACATCAGCAGGATTTTAGGGAAAAAATGGATCAAAACAGCCCAAAATAGAGCAGAGTGGAAATTGCTGAAAAAGGGTCTATATCAACTAGATAGAAAATAGTTGTAGATGTTCCCTATATCTAATATTGCTTGGTACCAAACAATCAGGGCCCTTCACAAAAATGGGCTATCTGACGTCTTATACCTTCATGGTAGTGCCAGATATTTATGAAAAGCCACCCAGGTAGGAAAGGAAACATAATGTTGTAAAATGGGCTCTGGTCACTCTTTCGAACAATCCTGCTGTCCCAGATGGCTTAAGCCCAAAGATAACCCCTCCAATATAATAAAAAGTCTATAAACTTCTCTTATTCTTTGATCATACCTGCGTAATCTTCCTTTGAGCCATACATTATATCGAATGGCCCCGCATTTAGATTGACAAAAATATATAATAACACGAATACAAAAGTGTTGTGATGTCAACAAACTTCGATAGTCCGGGAGCACGGTTCTTGTGGTCGAGCCAAAACGTATTTTTTTATGTTGTTGATTTATTTATTTTTGCTCGGTGAAGTAATATAATGGATGCAGAAAATAAATACTTACCTATGTATGTTTTTTTGGGTCGTGACAAACCTTGAAATGTTGTGGAAACTAAACTACAGACAGGTACTAACTATTTCTTGAAGTGCTAACTTTTTTAAGTAACTCTGAATTCATAAGGATTTCCTATTTTTCTCTTACATTAGAATCCTTGTAGTATGACAAAATCTTACAAGTTAATTAATAACTTATGCAATTAATTTATACCTAATATACAAAAATAAGTTCTTCAAGTAATTTTCAAAGTGTCTTATCTTACACTGATCTTAACCTAGCGCCTATTAAGCGTTAATAGCTTCTAATAGCACCAATTAAACTGTAAGATACTGCAATCAAGATAAACACTGGACACTAGATCATGTCTAGTTTGTTTTGAAGTTGTTTACATCAAATTACACATACGAAATGTATCCCGTATTTTACCAGAATCAATAAATATGTAATTTTTACCCTACATCCCAACAACCTTTTTTTTGTTTAAGTCTTTAATTTTCTGTGAATTAACCGCCAATACCAGCCTATTAAAAAAAAAACTTAGCTTTATCTATTGCCACTGTAACAAAAATTCAAATAAAAAAAGGCACATAGAAAAACAAAAGAAAGAAAGTCAAAACATTTCGCGCCATCCCGTCTCCCGCCACAGTCTACGCACCGTCTGATCCAATTTTAAATGTCAGATAGATAATTGTGCAACGTTTTGGCGACCGATCAACACACGCAGTTCTGTTCAACACTTCAGTTGATTTCTTGATTCCCGCGGAGACGCAGCCGCGCGGTTCGACCGCCGAAACGAGCGTCCGAAACGCCGACTCGAAAAAAAAATTTTGTCCCATAATAAATCTGTGTTGTGACAATAATGTTCCTATAGTTATAAGTGTTTTTTGAAAATGGAAAAAATGGAAAGGAAAAGGTGATTTGTTTGTGGAGAAAGCGTTACTTAAATGTTAACGTTAATTGGCTATTTTAATTATTTTTTAAATTAAGTTATGTTTTATAAGTGTAATACACAGTTTACTAATAAAATTGGATACGATATTGATAACAAAATTATATCACAATCATAACTCACACGATTATCACACACAAATTAATTAATTAATCTATTATATTTGAAACACGTCCACCATAAACATCAATTAATTTGAATGCACCAATTATCCCATTACCACAAGCCTTTGTATACTAAATGCCCTTATTAAACCATAATTAATTACTAATTTGCGACGTCTAATCAATCTTAAACTAGGTACTACATAAAGACGAGATAATGGAATACTAAGATCAGAAATGATACCTACTATTATGTATCACCAGAAATTATCATAACTCAGAGTAACATAAAATAAATTTTCATTCAGAAAATATGACCGACAGCTGAAGCTGAAGCTGAAACTCGCTTTTTTCTAAAGAAAGTTTTAACCCACCTGTTTCTTCGAGGCCGATTTAATTCGTGGGCCTACCTCATAAACAAGAAATGAGACATAAACCATTAAATGTCTTAATACATAATAATATATTTTCCTGACCTCAGAACATTGAGATACTCATAAACCTCTCCGATCATATTTATCACCACTCTGAAATTACACTTTCAACCTTCATCTGATTATTTTCAGTGGAAATAATATTTTTATTATTGAAAACGTTTCTGTGTTTAAATAATAAATATGGGAAAATAGGTGTTCTAATAAATTAAATTCCTATGGTTGTTCAGTATTGTTTCAGTTGTAAATAACACTAGATTTTGCTTCTAGCATCTCCTGTATGATTACCTAATACATACGTACATACCTACTTAGTTTGAGATAGGTTGGCCAAAACAATCATGAGCGTGAAAGTTCGTTTGTAATTAATTTTCAAAAAGAAACTTGGATTGAAAAAGTGTACCCACGTGGACGTGGACCAATAAAATCTCGTATTGGATACTTTGTACGTACTTTGATCAATCAAATCAAAGCCGGTTAGATCGACTACCAATTATTATTATTATAGCCGCGTAAACTCGAGTGATTCCTCCACCATAAAATTGCTCATGTTTTAGTTAAAGTATAAATACAAATAAGATACTCGGAGACTACAAGTAATTTGTGAATGAATGAACCTGTGAATGCCTGGATTTTGCCCGGGCAATCTAAGAACCTTAATCAAAAGTTTCCCCAAAGATATTCTAATCGTGGAAGTGATCATTTGCCTAAAATCACTGAATAACCAATTACTTCTAACATAAACATATATAACACGAATAAATGAATCTCAATACACGTTTGTATACTGTTCCAATACAACTAAAATTAATTTACCTTCGTGTAATAATTTATCTGTGTTACACAACACTGCTTGTGGAATGGCGTCTTTTGTAATCGTGTAGACCTATCTAATTTGAGAAGCCATATTTAATTAATTCCGCAATCAGAATTAATAAGCTTGGCTTTGATAAGCTTTGTAGAAATTAAAGTGTTCTGGTTTCAGTTTTAATCCTGACTCTAAGAGGAAAGTTATTATGCTAATTGTTCCTAGATATGTAATGAGCTTAGTGGTGGTAGGGTTCCTAATCCCCTATGCAGGGCTTATGCATTTTGCAAGGTATTAGTTACGGTATCATTATTAACAAATGCTTCTAAAAAGCTACCCCAATTAACATCAATTTATGATATCACCGATTATAATACTACATATGTGTCACCGATATTCATCAATAATGTTGTAACCGACGTCGTGGAAATGGAGCTTACTATATCTACTACGATGCTCAGCCTGGCAGTATGTATTCATTACTTAAATGACAAAATTAACACATCTATGACAAATCTACCCACACCAAAACATGCCCAAAACCAATAATTTGTTCACGCAGCTAATCACCAAAAATCTCCTAATAACTGAATCACCAACAATATCAAATAACTTAATCACCAATTACCTATAAAAATGTTTCGTCCGTCACTAACCCGTGGCGTGAGCGTGGACTCAGCTGATGTGTCGGGCTATGCCAGGAGCCGACGAGCCTCGCTTTCTTCTGAACACCGGTGCATAAGCATGCTATAATTAACAAACATGTTACTAAGTCACGAAGTTACTAACACACACCAAAAAAGTTACTCAAAATTTTATTCACGCAGCTAATCACCAACAATCTGAAATATATTAATCACCAACAATCTTAAATAACTTAATCACC